>NW_028119946.1:0-150886 GCF_965119305.1 Pelophylax lessonae | reverse complement strand
ATTATCCTGACGTTTGCTCTCCTGGAGTGGGGCCAGGATGGGAGGTATAAGAGGCGTCCTCTTCCCCCTGCTCAGCACACAGACGCCATGAGAGAGACGCTGGATTATCTGCTTACAGAGCGCTCATTAGAGTGCAAGCTCTTGGCCACCCTGGGATGCCTCCTCGCGGCGTCGGTGTGGGGTCTGCGATGGAGGAAGAGACGTCGTATCCTCAGGAGGATGGAGGAGGAGAGGGAGAGGAGGGAGCACAGTGTGCGCCTCATGCAGGAGGCTCTGCGCACATTTCACCTCCAGGTACGCAAACATTGAGATTTCTCCTGTGACCTCACTTCCTGCAGATGATCTCATCTATACATGGACCAATCAGGGTCTGTTTCCATCATGCTTATCCAATGGCGTCAGTGCTTTAGGTTCTGATCCAGAACAGTATCCAGATCAGGAATACTGACTTTCACTTGCTGCATGCTTATTCCAGGTCTGTGACACACTTTGTGCACTGAAGTTGGGTAAAGCCAGGTGATCAGCATTTCCACCGGGCGGCTGGGAATGATCTCCTGGTCACTGGGGGATCCTGTGATCGGGTTTGGCAGAGAAGTAAGAACAGGGCATGGCGGGGTGGGACCCCGTCACCCAGCAAACTCCCCCCTTCAACATGGTTATTAGGGACCCTCCAGGGGACATGCAGAGCACAATGCTGTCCCATCTCCCCCAGGAACCCCTCTAGATATGTACTACACCCAACTTCTGTGTGTGATATAAATACTGCACACTGCCCAACCAGACTCTCAAACTCACCCTGGGATCCATTGGCTCTCCCCTTTCCCTGGAATCCATCAGCTCTCCCCTCTCCGTGGGATCCATCGGTTCTCCCCAGGATCCATCAGCTCTCCCCTCTCCGTGGTATCCATCGGCTCTCCCCAGGATCCATCAGCTCTCCCCTCTCCGTGGTATCCATCGGCTCTCCCCAGGATCCATCAGCTCTCCCCTCTCCGTGGTATCCATCGGCTCTCCCCAGGATCCATCAGCTCTCCCCTCTCCGTGGGATCCATCGGTTCTCCCCAGGATCCATCAGCTCTCCCCTCTCCCTGGGATCCATCGGCTCTCCCCAGGATCCATCAGCTCTCCCCTCTCCCTGGGATCCATCGGCTCTCCCCAGGATCCATCAGCTCTCCCCTCTCCCTGGGATCCATCAGCTCTCCCCAGGATCCATCAGATCTCCCCTCTCCCTGGGATCCATTGGCTCTCCCTGGGATCCATCAGATCTCCCCTCTCCCTGGGATCCATCAGATCTCCCCTCTCCCTGGGATCCATCGGCTCTCCCCTTTCCCTGGAATACATCAGCTCTCCCCTCTCCGTGGGATCCATCGGTTCTCCCCAGGATCCATCAGCTCTCCCCTCTCCCTGGGATCCATCGGCTCTCCCCAGGATCCATCAGCTCTCCCCTCTCCCTGGGATCCATCAGCTCTCCCCAGGATCCATCAGATCTCCCCTCTCCCTGGGATCCATTGGCTCTCCCTGGGATCCATCAGATCTCCCCTCTCCCTGGGATCCATCGGCTCTCCCCTCTCCCTGGGATCCATCGGCTCTCCCCTCTCCCTGGGATCCATCAGATCTCCCCTCTCCCTGGGATCCATCGGCTCTCCCCTCTCCCTGGGATCCATCAGATCTCCCCTCTCCCTGGGATCCATCAGATCTCCCCTCTCCCTGGGATCCATCGGCTCTCCCCTCTCCCTGGGATCCATCGGCTCTCCCCTCTCCCTGGGATCCATCAGATCTCCCCTCTCCCTGGGATCCATCGGCTCTCCCCTCTCCCTGGGATCCATCAGATCTCCCCTCTCCCTGGGATCCATCGGCTCTCCCCTCTCCCTGGGATCCATCAGATCTCCCCTCTCCTTGGGATCCATTGGCTCTCCCCTCTCCCTGGGATCCATTTAGGGTTGTCACCTCATCCCTTTATACCAGGATATTATTACACGGGTCCTGACACTGATATAATGCACATAAGGCACCAACTGAGTGTAATTACCCCCCTAATCCGCCCCAGAACCTGTGTAATAATATGTGTCCTGGTGTAAAGGGATGAGGGGGCACCCCTAGATCCATCAGATCTCCCAGGATCAATTGGCTTACCCCTCTCTCCTGGGATCCAATCAGTTCTCCATTCTCCCTGGATTTCATTGGCTCTCCCTGGGATCCATCAGATCTCCAATGGATTATACTGCCTGTATACGTTCACCACAAACCCCCGAAGCAGAGGGATCTTCTGATCTCTTCAGACTTCACTTTTAATTCTCATTATAAAACTATTTTGGCAGGAATGTAGAAGACAACAAATCCCCGAAAATGAGGCGTCTCCACCCAACTCCACCCTCCGTACACCGAGCCCTGGCAGCAACCAATTCACCCTTCACCGTCCACAACATAGAATGAGGAGAACCTCCAATTCTACAAACCCGATTCTAAAAAAGTTGGGACGCTACAAATTGTGAATAAAAACAGAATGCAATGATGTGGAAGTTTCACATTTCAATATTTTATTCAGAATACAACATAGATGACATCAAATGTATAAACTGAGAAAATGTATCATTTTAAGGGAAAAATAAGTTGATTTTAAATTTCATGGCATCAACACATCTCAAAAAAGTTGGGACAAGGCGGCCATGTTTACCACCGTGTGGCCTCCCCTCTTCTTTTTATAACAGTCTGCAAACGTCTGGGGACTGAGAAGTTGCTGAAGTTTAGGAATAGGAATGTTGTCCCATTCTTGTCTAATACAGGCTTCTAGTTACTCAACTGCCTTAGGTCTTCTTTGTCACATCTTCCTCTTAATGATGCGCCAAATGTTTTCTATGGGTGAAAGGTCTGGACTGCAGGCTGGCCATTTCAGTCCCCGGATCCTTCTTCTACGCAGCCATGATGTTGTAATTGATGCAGTATGTGGTCTGGCATTGTCATGTTGAAAAATGCAAGGTCTTCCCTGAAAGAGACGACGTCTGGATGGGAGCATATGTTGTTCTAGAACTTGGATATACCTTTCAGCATTGATGGAGCCTTTCCAGATGTGTAAGCTGCCCATGCCACACGCACTCATGTAACCCCATACCATCAGAGATGCCGACTTCTGAACTGAGCGCTAACAACTTGGGTTGTCCTTGTCCTCTTTAGTCTGGATGACATGGCGTCCCAGTTTTCCAAAAAGAACTTCAAATTTTGATTGGTCTGACCACAGAACAGTTTTCCACTTTGTCACAGACCATTATAAATGCCTTGGCCCAGAGAAAACGCCTGCGCTTCTGGATCATGTTTAGATTTGGCTTTTTTTTTGGCCTATAGAGATTTATCCGGCAACGGTGAATAGAGCGGTGGATTGTGTTCACCGACAATGTTTTCTGGAAGTATTCCTGAGCCCATGTTGTGATTTCCATTACAGTAACATTCCTGTATGTGATGCAGTGCCGTCTAAGGGCCCGAAGATCACCGCCATCCAGTATGGTTTTCCGGCCTTGACCCTTACACACAGAGATTGTTCCAGATTCTCTGAATCTTTGGATGATATTATGTACTGTAGATGATGAGAACTTCAAACTCTTTGCAATTTTTCTCTGAGAAACTCCTTTCTTATATTACTCCACTATTTTACCCCCCAGCATTGGGGGAATTGGTGATCCTCGGCCCATCCTGAATTCTGAGAGACACGCCCACTCTGAGAGACACGCCCACTCTGAGAGACACGCCCACTCTGAGAGATACGCCCACTCTGAGAGGCTCTTTTTTTACCCAATCATGTTGCCAATTGACCCAATAGGTTGTAAATTGGTCCTCCAGCTGTTCCTTATATCTACATTTAACTTTTCCGGTCTCTTATTGCTACCTGTCCCAACTTTTTTGGAATGTGTAACTCTCATGAAATCCAAAATGAGCCAATATTTGGCTGACATTTCAGAATGTCTCACTTTCATCATTTGATATCTTATCTATATTATATTGTGAATAAAATAGAAGTTTATGAGATTTGTAAATGAGTCCATTCTGTTTTTACTCACAATTTGTACAGTGTCCCAACTTTTTTGGATTTGGGTTTGTAGAATGAGGAGGACCCCCAACCACCAATTATAGAATGAGGAGGACCCTAACCCCATGACCAATCACCAATCATAGAACGAGGAGCACCCCCAATGACCAATCAGAGAATGAGAAGAACCCCCAATTATGGAATGAGGAGCACCCCCAATCACCAATTATAGAATGAGGAGAACTCCCAATCACCATTCATAGAATGAGGAGAACCCCCAATCACCATTCATAGAATGAGGAGGACCCCCAACCACCAATTATAGAATGAGGAGGACCCTAACCCCATGACCAATCACCAATCATAGATTGAGGAGCACCCCCAATGACCAATCAGAGAATGAGGAGAACCCCCAATGATGGAACGAGGAGCACCCCCAATCACCAATTATAGAATGAGGAGAACCCCCAATCACCAATCAGAGAATGAGGAGAACCCCCAATCACCAATTATAGAATGAGGAGAACTCCCAATCACCAATCATAGAATGAGGAGAACCCCCAATCACCAATCATAGAATGAGGAGAACCCCCAATCACCAATCATAGAATGAGGAGAACTCCCAATCACCAATCATAGAATGAGGAGAACCCCCAATCACCAATCATAGAATGAGGAGAACCCCCAATCACCAATTATAGAATGAGGAGCACCCCCAATCACCATTCATAGAATGAGGAGAACCCCCAATCACCAATCATAGAATGAGGAGAACCCCCAATCACCATTCATAGAATGAGGAGAACCCCCAATCACCAATCATAGAATGAGGAGAACCCCCAATCACCAATTATAGAATGAGGAGCATCCCCAATCACCATTCATAGAATGAGGAGAACCCCCAATCATCAATTATAGAATGAGGAGGACCCTAACCCCATGACCAATCACCAATCATAGATTGAGGAGCACCCCCAATCACCAATTACAGAACGAGGAGCACCCCCAATGACCAATCAGAGAATGAGAAGAACCCCCAATTATGGAATGAGGAGCATCCCCAATGACCAATCAGAGAATGAGAAGAACCCCCAATTATGGAATGAGGAGCATCCCCAATGACCAATCATAGAATGAGGAGAACCCCCAATGACCAATCATAGAATGAGGAGCACCCCCAATCACCAATCATAGAATGGGGAGAACCCCCAATGACCAATCATAGAATGAGGAGCACCCCCAATCACCAATCATACATTTCCTGATATACACAATAATAATAATCATATATAATAGAAATAAATCGATGTCCCGTCATAATAATGACATTCCGCCCATCTAATACCGAAATGATCAATCCATATCACCCCCCCCCCCTCCTAATCTGATGACCCCCCACGTCTATAATCTGAAAATAGACGAAAACTATCCTCGGTGCCGGGTCTAGAAATGTGTGGAGACCCCAATCTCACCATACACGATACAATCTGTACAATCTCCGTTACGCCTCCCAACAATGGGGTAGTTCCAGGGCCTTCCTGATCCGGGTAGCAGTTGTTGGGATAGATTAGGCCGGTCCTCATAGATTGTATAGTCAGATTGTAAGGTGTATGGTGACCCTCAGATGGACAAGACGCTCATCAGTCCTGATATCTTCTCCATTCATCCTAGATTCCTATATGTGTATGTTACTACACCCCCCCCCCCCCCCCCACTAATGTACTCCGCCCTTCTTCTGTATGTGATATTATCCTGAGCTCCAGGGATTGGCTGTCCCGGTTCTCCCTGGTTGGGCCCCTTCTGGCCGGCGGCCCGGTGACAATCTCATGACAGGACAGATATTAGGTAATGTTCTGCAGCCTGTAAACCGGCCGGCCCCCTTCTATCCAGAGTCCAATACTGCAACAGAGGTGACATGGGGGGCCCCGGGCCCCGGTGCAGACTGTACTATGATCCCACCAGGACAATTCCTGGAACTGCAACAGAGGTGACATGGGGGGCCCCGGGCCCCGGTGCAGACTGTACTATGATCCCACCAGGACAATTCCTGGAACTGCAACAGAGGTGACATGGGGGGCCCCGGGCCCCGGTGCAGACTGTACTATGATCCCACCAGGACAATCCCTGGAACTGCAACAGAGGTGACATGGGGGGCCCCGGGCCCCGGTGCAGACTGTACTATGATCCCACCAGGACAATTCCTGGAACTGCAACAGAGGTGACATGGGGGGCCCCGGGCCCCGGTGCAGACTGTACTATGATCCCACCAGGACAATTCCTGGAACTGCAACAGAGGTGACATGGGGGGCCCCGGGCCCCGGTGCAGACTGTACTATGATCCCACCAGGACAATTCCTGGAACTGCAACAGAGGTGACATGGGGGGCCCCGGGCCCCGGTGCAGACTGTACTATGATCCCACCAGGACAATCCCTGGAACTGCAACAGAGGTGACATGGGGGGCCCCGGGCCCCGGTGCAGACTGTACTATGATCCCACCAGGACAATTCCTGGAACTGCAACAGAGGTGACATGGGGGGCCCCGGGCCCCGGTGCAGACTGTACTATGATCCCACCAGGACAATTCCTGGAACTGCAACAGAGGTGACATGGGGGGCCCCGGGCCCCGGTGCAGACTGTACTATGATCCCACCAGGACAGTCCCTGGCACTGCAACAGAGGTGACATGGGGGGCCCCGGGCCCCGGTGCAGACTGTACTATGATCCCACCAGGACAATTCCTGGAACTGCAACAGAGGTGACATGGGGGGCCCCGGGCCCCGGGCCCCGGTGCAGACTGTACTATGATCCCTCCAGGACAGTTCCTGGAACTGCAACAGAGGTGACATGGGGGGCCCCGGGCCCCGGTGCAGACTGTACTATGATCCCACCAGGACAATTCCTGGAACTGCAACAGAGGTGACATGGGGGGCCCCGGGCCCCGGTGCAGACTGTACTATGATCCCTCCAGGACAATTCCTGGAACTGCAACAGAGGTGACATGGGGGGCCCCGGGCCCCGGTGCAGACTGTACTATGATCCCACCAGGACAATTCCTGGAACTGCAACAGAGGTGACATGGGGGGCCCCGGGCCCCGGTGCAGACTGTACTATGATCCCACCAGGACAGTCCCTGGCACTGCAACAGAGGTGACATGGGGGGCCCCGGGCCCCGGTGCAGACTGTACTATGATCCCTCCAGGACAGGAATCCTGGAATATAGGACTGATGAGTCACCCTGTGCTCAGTGCAGCTTCCTAAAGACTCCAGAGAGAGGTTATTGAATATTTGACCCTTCTGTCCTTCCTTCCTCTCTGGGGCCCCCATTGGGTGAATGTTTCCTGTACAAGAAATGGGGGACAAGACTCAAATGGTGTCCCCATCAGAGAGATTTCCCATCACTTCCTATCCTGACAGTGGAACTCATTAACAATGAATTGTCTGTAAAGTCAAAACGTTTTTTAATGTTGGATGGAGTGGAGAAGGATTAGAACCCCTGTCAGGTGTTTATGGCTGTCTGTGTCCCCACTGGGGCCATTCACCACCTCCATTTCTCCTGGTGTCACCAGAAGAGGAATAGAGGGGAATCTTCCAATGGGGACACTAGTTCTGGAGACAACTATACAAGATTGGACTTCTTCCCATCATGGGAGGGGGAGGGGTTCTCACTCCGTGTTGTGTCTCCAGGACGGGAATCTAACCAGTCAGTCCACATTCCATCCATAACAACAAACTGTCCTTGGAGAACAACTTCTAAATGTGCTCTATGTATTATAACAATGTATCCATGAATGAAGCCTGCGATATCTTATAACAATGTATCCCTATGAATGGAGCCTGCGATATCTTATAACAATGTATCCATGAATGGAGCCCCCAAATATCTTATAACAATGTATCCATGAATGGAGCCTGCGATATCTTATAACAATGTATCAATGAATGGAGCCCCCAAATATCTTATAACAATGTATCAATGAATGAAGCCTGCGATATCTTATAACAATGTATCAATGAATGGAGCCTGCGATATCTTATAACAATGTATCAATGAATGGAGCCTGCGATATCTTATAACAATGTATCTCTATGAACGAAGCCTGCGATATCTTATAACAATGTATCAATGAATGAAGCCTGCGATATCTTATAACAATGTATCCATGAATGGAGCCTGCGATATCTTATAACAATGTATCAATGAATGGAGCCCCCAAATATCTTATAACAATGTATCAATGAATGAAGCCTGCGATATCTTATAACAATGTATCAATGAATGGAGCCTGCGATATCTTATAACAATGTATCAATGAATGGAGCCTGCGATATCTTATAACAATGTATCTCTATGAACGAAGCCTGCGATATCTTATAACAATGTATCAATGAATGAAGCCTGCGATATCTTATAACAATGTATCCATGAATGAAGCCTGCGATATCTTATAACAATGTATCAATGAATGGAGCCCCCAAATATCTTATAACAATGTATCAATGAATGAAGCCTGCGATATCTTATAACAATGTATCAATGAATGGAGCCCCCAAATATCTTATAACAATGTATCTCTATGAATGGAGCCTGCAATATCTTATAACAATGTATCAATGAATGGAGCCTGCGATATCTTATAACAATGTATCAATGAATGGAGCCTGCAATATCTTATAACAATGTATCTTTATGAACGAAGCCTGCAATATCTTATAACAATGTATCTCTATGAATGGAGCCTGCAATCATTGAAGCCACAGGTAACACTCTGAAACACAAACTGGGCCCCAGCTGGTTACTTTGCCAGGGTGGACAGTCTGGAGAGGGGCCCATGTTTCAGGGGGGGGGGGGGGCAGTCTGCAGAGAAGACCATGCTCCAGGGGGGATAGTCTGTAACATGGGGCCCATGTTCCAGGGGTGACCGTCTGCAGAGGGGCCCATGTTCCAGAGGGGACAGTGTGTGGAAGGGCCCATGTTCCTGGGGTGACAGTCTTCTCAGGGGCCCATGTTCCAGGGGGGACAGTCTGTGGATAGGCCCATGTTCCAGGGTTGACAGTCTGCAGATGTGCCCATGTTCCAGGGGGGCAGTCTGCGGAGGGGCCCATGTTCCAGGAGGGACAGTTTGCAGAGGGGCCCATATTCCAGAGGGGACAGTGTGCGGAAGGCCCCCATGTTCCTTTGGTGACAGTCTGCAGAGGGGCCCATGTTTCAGGGGGGAAAGTCTGTGGAGGAGCCCATGTTCCAGAGGGCATAGTCTGTGGAGGGGCCCATGTTCTAGGAGGACAGTCTGCAGAGGAGCCCACGTTCCAGCGGGGGGCAGTCTGCAGAGGAGCCTATGTTCCAGGGGGGACAGTCTGCCACATGGGGCCCACGTTCCAGGGGTGACAGTCTGCAGAGGGGCCCATGTTCCAGGGGGGACAGTTTGCGACATGGGGACCACGTGCCAGGGGTGACAGTCTGAAGAGGGGCCCATGTTCCAGGAGGGACAGTTTGCGGAAGGGCCCATGTACCAAGGGGGACAGTGTGCGGAACGGCCCATGTACCAAGGGGGACAGTGTGTGGAGGAGCCCATGTTCCAGGGGGCATGTCTGTGAATGGGCCCATGTTCCAGGGGGGGACACGGGACAGTCTGTGGCGAAGCCCATGTTCCAGGGGGACAGTGTGTGGAGAAGCCCATGTTCTATGGGGGACAGTCTGCGACATGGGGCCCATGTTCCATGGGGGACAGTCTGCGACATGGGGCCCATGTTCCAGGAAGGACAGTTTGCAGAGGGGCCCATGTTGCAGAGGGGACAGTGTGCGGAAGGACCCATGTTCCTCGGTTGACAGTCTGCGTAGAGGCCCATGTTCCTGGGGTGACAGTCTGCAGCGGGGTCCATGTTCCTAGAGTGACAGTCTGTAGAGGGGCCCATGTTCCAGGGGGGCAGTCTGTGGGTGGGCCCATGTTCCAGGGGGGACAGTCTGTGGAGGAGCCCATGTTCCAGGGGGGACAGTCTGTAAAGGGGCCCATGTTCCAGAGGGGACAGCCTGTGGAGGGGCCCATGTTCCAGGGGTATCAGTCTGTCGAGGGGCCCATGTTAAACGGGTATTAGTCTGTGGAGCATTCAATGTTTCAGGGGGGACAGTCTCTGGATGCGCCCATGTTCCGGGGGGGGGGGGACAGTCTGTGGAGTGGCACATTGTTCCAGGGGGGACAGTCTGTGGAGGGGCCCATGTTCCAGGGGGGACAGTCTGTGGAGGGGCCCATGTTCCAGAGGGGACAGTCTTTGGAGGGGCCCATGTTCCAGGGGGGACAGTCTGTGGAGGGGCCCATGTTCCAGAGGGGACAGTCTGTGGAGAAGCCCACGTTCCAGAGGGGACAGTCTGTGGAGGAGCCCACGTTCCAGAGGGGACAGTCTGTGGAGGAGCTCATGTTCCATGGGTATCAGCAGTCTGTGAAGCATTCCATGTTCCAGGGGGGACAGTCTTCAGAGAGGCCCATGTAAGAGGGGTGACAGTCTGCGGAGGAGCCCATGTTCCAGGGGAGACAGTCTGCGGAGGAGCTCATGTTCCAGGGGAGACAGTATGTGGAGGGGCCCATGTTCCAGGGGGGGCAGTCTGTAGAGGGGCCCATGTTCCAGGGGGGACAGTCTGTGGAGGGGCCCATGTTACAGGGGGGGGGGCAGTCTGTGGAGTGGCACATTGTTCCAGGGAGGGCAGTCTGTAGAGGGGCCCATGTTCCAGGGGGAACAGTCTGTAGAGGGGCCCATGTTCCAGGGGGGACAGTCTGTGGAGGGGCCCATGTTCCAGGGGGGACAGTCTGTGGAGGGGCCCATGTTTCAGGGGGGACAGTCTGTGGAGGGGCCCATGTTTCAGGGGGGACAGTCTGTGGAGGGGCCCATGTTTCAAGGGGGACAGTCTTTGGACAGGCCCATGTTCGAGTGGTGACAGTCTGCGGGGGAGCCCATGTTCCAGGAGGGATAGTCTGCTGATGGGCCCATGTTCCAGGGGGGACAGTGTGTGGAGGGGCCCATGTTCCAGGGGGGACAGTCTGTGGATGCGTCCATTTTCCAGGGGGGACAGTCTTCAGAGAGGCCCATGTAAGAGGGGTGACAGTCTGCGGAGAAGCCCATGTTCCAGGGGAGACAGTCTGTGGAGGGGCCCATGTTCCAGGGGGGGCAGTCTGTAGAGGGGCCCATGTTCCAGGGGGGAAAGTCTGTGATGGGGCCCATGTTACAGGGGGGGGGAGCAGTCTGTGGAGTGGCACATTGTTCCAGGGAGGGCAGTCTGTAGAGGGGCCCATGTTCCAGGGGGGACAGTCTGTGGAGGGGCCCATGTTCCAGGGGGGACAGTCTGTGGATGTGCCCATGTTTCAGGAGTATCAGTCCGTGGATGCGCCCATGTTCCAATGGTGTTAGTCTGTGGAGGGGCCCATGTTCCAGAGGGGACAGTCTGTGAAGGGACCCATATTTCAGAGGGGACAGTCTGTGGATGCGCCCATGTTCCAGGGGGAACAGTCTGTGGAGTGACACATTGTTCCAGGGGGGACAGTATGTGGAGGGGTCCACGTTTCAGGGGGACAGTCTTCGGGGGGTGGCCCATGTTTGAGGGGTGACAGTCTGCGGAGGAGTCCATATTCCAGGAGAGACAGTCTGGTGAGGGGCCCATGTTCCAGGGGGGACAGTATGTGGAGGGGTCCACGTTTCAGGGGGACAGTCTTCGGGGTGGCCCATGTTCGAGGGGTGACAGTCTGCGGAGGAGTCCATGTTCCAGGAGAGACAGTCTGGTGAGGGGCCCATGTTCCAGGGGGGACAGTCTTTGGAGGGGCCCATGTTCCAGGGGGGACAGTGTGTGGATGCTCCCATGTTCCGGGGGTTGACAATCTGTGGAGGGGTCTATGTTTCAGGGGGGGGGTAGTCTGGGGATGGGCCCATGTTCCAGGGGGTCACAGTCTGTGGAGGGGCCCATGTTACAAGGATGTTAGTCTGTTAAGGGGCCCATGTTCCAGGGGGGACAGTGTATGGAGCGGTCCATGTTTCAACAGCCTCAAACAGTGATAATAAATGTTACTGAACTCCATCAAAAGCCGCAAACTCATCTCCCAGCCATGAGCATAGAACTAAGTTAGGGTCTCAACACCAGCCCCAAGCTATAATCTTAAAAACAGTCCTAACACCAAGCAGCGGGCCGGATACCAGCACCTGACTATGAGTATGAAATAACCCATAGGACCATTCATGGGCGGCGGGCCAACACTAACTGTAGAAGAAGGCCATGGCAGCAGCACCAGGCAATGAGCAAAGTATCAGCCTTATAACCATGTTATGGTCCCTACACCACCTCCACACCACGGGTTCAAAACCAGTCCTAGAAACAGGTTATAAACCCATACTAGCCCCAGCACCGAGCCATAAGCCTACCAACTTCCCCAGGCTCCCTAAATGTTCAACCACCAATCCATGGGCCTGACCAACTCTAGCACCAAACCATGGACTCGGCTCCGGCACCAAACCATGGACTCGGCTCCGGCACCAGGCTCTGGCCCCCAGTTTGTCCCAATAGCTCTGCCCCAACACTAACCCTTCTTTTTTCCAATGACTGCAAACCAATAAATGGAATGTTTGTGTTCTTCTAGAACCCAAGTGTGGACCATAAGAGGATTCTGGATCTGACGTTGGGGGAACTGGCCAAGGAGCTGAAGGACGGCTCGCTATCTCCTGAGACGGCTCTCTATGTCTATGTGGAGAAGGTGAACAATTTATAAAACACAAGGAGCCAAAATCCAGGTTTATGGGAGATAAATAGCCAGAAAATACATTCTATAATTACCCAATAGTTGTATCTGTTGTGGGAGGAGCTATCACAGATTCATTAATGATGCCCCCCCCCCCCCCTAGATGTATAGTACTATTGGGTTGCCTGTTGTAGGTGATAGTGTCATGTAGAGAATTCAGCCAACCAGTAACGTGCAACTTGAAGCCTTCAGTATGAATGCAAGATTGACTGCGCCAATAATAAATGGTAAAGGGGTGGAGCACTTTTCTGGGGAGGGGTGTATGTATATAACGTACATCCAGCATACAAACATATCAGCAAATCTACCCAACAAGGAGTTGTGCACATTTTCCTCAGTGGGAGGAATAGTGTCCCATCATTGGTGTCAGTGGGAGGAATAGTGTCCCATCATTGGTGTCAGTGGGGGGAATAGTGCCCCATCATTGGTATCAGTGGGAGGAATAGTGCCCCATCATTGGTGTCAGTGGGAGGAATAGTGTCCCATCATTGGTGTCAGTGGGAGGAATAGTGCCCCATCATTGGTGTCAGTGGGAGGAATAGTGTCCCATAATTGGTGTCAGTGGGAGGAATAGTGCCCCATCATTGGTGTCAGTGGGAGGAATAGTGCCCCATCATTGGTGTCAGTGGGAGGAATAGTGTCCCATCATTGGTGTCAGTGGGAGGAATAGTGTCCCATCATTGGTGTCAGTGGGAGGAATAGTGCCCCATCATTGGTGTCAGTGGGAGGAATAGTGTCCCATCATTGGTATCAGTGGGAGGAATAGTGCCCCATCATTGGTATCAGTGGGAGGAATAGTGCCCCATCATTGGTGTCAGTGGGAGGAATAGTGTCCCATCATTGGTATCAGTGGGAGGAATAGTGCCCCATCATTGGTGTCAGTGGGAGGAATAGTGTCCCATCATTGGTGTCAGTGGGAGGAATAGTGCCCCATCATTGGTGTCAGTGGGAGGAATAGTGTCCCATCATTGGTATCAGTGGGAGGAATAGTGCCCCATCATTGGTGTCAGTGGGAGGAATAGTGTCCCATCATTGGTGTCAGTGGGAGGAATAGTGCCCCATCATTGGTGTCAGTGGGAGGAATAGTGCCCCATCATTGGTGTCAGTGGGAGGAATAGTGTCCCATCATTGGTGTCAGTGGGGAGGAATAGTGTCCCATCATTGGTGTCAGTGGGAGGAATAGTGCCCCATCATTGGTGTCAGTGGGAGGAATAGTGTCCCATAATTGGTGTCAGTGGGAGGAATAGTGCCCCATCATTGGTGTCAGTGGGAGTAATAGTGCCCCCATCATTGGTGTCAGTGGGAAGAATAGTGCCCCATCATTGGTGTCAGTGGGGAGGAATAGTGTCCCATAATTGGTGTCAGTGGGAGGAATAGTGCCCCATCATTGGTGTCAGTGGGAGGAATAGTGCCCCATCATTGGTGTCAGTGATAGGAATAGTGTCCCATCATTGGTGTCAGTGGAAGGAATAGTGTCCCATCATTGGTGTCAGTGGGGGGAATAGTGCCCCATCATTGGTGTTAGTGGGAGGAATAGTGCCCCATCATTGGTGTCAGTGGGAGGAATAGTGTCCCATCATTGGTGTCAGTGGGGGGAATAGTGTCCCATCATTGGTGTCAGTGGGGGGAATAGTGTCCCATCATTGGTGTCAGTGGGAGGAATAGTGCCCCATCATTGGTGTCAGTGGGAGGAATAGTGCCCCATCATTGGTGTCAGTGGGAGGAATAGTGCCCCATCATTGGTGTCAGTGGGAGGAATAGTGCCCCATCATTGGTGTCAGTGGGAGGAATAGTGCCCTATCATTGGTGTCAGTGGGCGGAATACTAGGACATGGTGCATAATGTGTATCATATTCCCCAACAGGCTCTTGAAGTACACAATGATGTGAACTGTGTGACGGTCTTCATGTCGGACTGCGAAACTCAGATCAAGAAACTGCGAGAGAGAGAGGAGAAGGGTCCTCTGTATGGGGTCCCGGTGTCCATAAAGGAGCAGCTCAGCTACCAGGTAATTATATCCATACAATCATATCTCCCTATTGTACATGGAATATTCTTTTCCTATAGTGTGATACAAAATCTGCCGTGATTAGAGTGTTAGCTCTTCAGGGAAGGACTTTGAGTTGGTAGGAAGAGTTCCAGGAACAGTCGGGGGCCACGGGGCCAAGTTTGTATGGTGAGGGGTCTGTAAGATTTTTACATTGCCCATTTCTTTTATTAATTTTCTACAGAAAAATACATTCTAGACTCAGATTGTTCTCAGACATTTCTAATGTCCTCCTGACCGGCCTATCCTGAGATGGGGGTCACAACAGTCCTTTGTGGGATTTTCACCTGGAATTGGGGGTCCTAACAGTCCTCTGTGGGATTTTCACCTGGGATGGGGGGTCCTAATAGGCTTGGGTGGCCAGACATCCCTGGTTTCTGGGGACAGTCCCTGGAGTGAGGACACTGTCTCGGAGTCAGTTTGTCCCCAGATTGCAGGGGCGGTGCTAGGTACAGGGCCGATCCTGGGCGGGCACTGAGGCAGATAGGGGGTGCTGAAGCCAGTGGCATACCAACGGGGGGGGGGGGGGGAAGTCCACTCCAGGTGCCATGCACTGGGGGGTGTCTGGCCAGCATCGTCTGCTCTGTCAGCTTTAATATGAATCCCTGGTCGCCCACTGTCACACAAAGTCCCATCTCCTGGTCTGGCTCCTTTTGATAGACAGCATGCTTGTCCAATGCCGGGACATGTGCTGTCTAATATATGTAGAAGCCCATCCAGGAGGTGGGACTTTGTGTGACGGCGGGTGCACAGCGTTTCAAATTAAAGCTGACACAGCGGGGGACGCAGGCCTGTGAGATGATCTGGCCGGCTCTCCTCTTCATCTCTTCTCTCTGATCCCCTGCACTGGTAAGGCTGCATTGCTGGGCACTGGTGAGGCTGCATTGGATGGGCACTGGTGAGGCTACATTGCTGGGCACTAGTCAGGCTGCATTGGATGGGCACGGGTGAGGCTGCATAGATGGGCATGGGTGAGGCTGCATAGATGGGCACTGCTGAGGCTGCATAGATGGGCATGGGTGAGGCTGCATAGATGGGCACTGCTGAGGCTGCATAGATGGGCATGGGTGAGGCTGCATAGATGGGCACTGCTGAGGCTGCATAGATGGGCACTGCTGAGGCTGCATAGATGGGCATGGGTGAGGCTGCATAGATGGGCACTGCTGAGGCTGCATAGATGGGCATGGGTGAGGCTGCATAGATGGGCACTGCTGAGGCTGCATAGATGGGCACTGCTGAGGCTGCATTGGATGGGCACTGGTGAGGCTGCATAGATGGGCACTGGTGAGGCTGCAAAGATGGGCACTGGTGAGGCTGCATTGCTGGGATATGTTAAGGCTGCATAGATGGGCACAGCTGAGGCTGCATAGATGGGCATGGGTGAGGCTGCATAGATGGGCACTGCTGAGGCTGCATAGATGGGCATGGGTGAGGCTGCATAGATGGGCACTGCTGAGGCTGCATAGATGGGCACTGCTGAGGCTGCATTGGATGGGCACTGGTGAGGCTGCATAGATGGGCACTGGTGAGGCTGCAAAGATGGGCACTGGTGAGGCTGCAAAGATGGGCACTGGTGAGGCTGCATTGCTGGGATATGTTAAGGCTGCATAGATGGGCACAGCTGAGCCCTGCATTCTTTATGTTAGAACATAGTATACACGGATATGGGAAATGAACACCTTGAACTGGGTGGACTTTATACTTTATTGGGTGGTCTTTATTCAACCTTAACTATGTTACTATGTAGCGCTATCCTGAGCACTACTTAGCCCTGCAGTCTTTATGTAACGCACTCCTGAACTCCTGAACTCATAGCATTTGGTAATCATATCACA
Source organism: Pelophylax lessonae (assembly GCF_965119305.1). Lineage (NCBI taxonomy): Eukaryota > Metazoa > Chordata > Amphibia > Anura > Ranidae > Pelophylax > Pelophylax lessonae. The sequence continues at coordinate 134,216 of NW_028119946.1, read as the reverse complement.
TAAAATTCGAAGTATCTTTTTTTTTTATCTCATGGAGGAAAATAACATGTATATATATATATCATACAATCATTCCATAAACACATCCCACATACACCGCATGTATAATCTGAGGGAAATATGGATTTTTCCTACAGATTACTTGTAAAATCCATTTCTCGGAGTAAATCACGGGACACAGAGCCATATTCATTACTATATGGGTTATACGCCACCTACAGGTGAATAGACAATGGCAACCAATCAGACAGGAAGTCCCCCTATATAACCCCTCCCACACAGGAAGTACCTCAGATTTGTAGTAAGCAATAAACACCTCATACAAGAAAGGAGGGACCTCTGTGTCCCGTGATGTACTCCAAGAAGTGGATTTTACAGGTAAGCTGTAGGAAAAATCCATATTTCTTTATCGTACATCACGGGACACAGAGCCATAATCATTACCATATGGGACGTCCCATAGCAATGCACCTGAGGGGAGGGCGACACCATAAAACACCGCCATCTGACCACAAAAGGTCTACACCACTGCCTGCAGAACAATGCGGCCAAATTCAGACTCCTTCTGGGACCAAACATCCACTCAATAGAATCTAGTGAACGTATGCACCGACGACCAAGTCACGGCCTTGCAAATCTGAGCCATAGCAGCTTGATGGCGACCTGCCAAAGGTGCACCTACTCCTCTGGTAGAATGTGCCTTTACAGGAAAAGGTGGAACCTTTCCTATTAAACCATATGCCTGGATAATAACCTGGCAAATCCATTGAGAAATTGTAGACTTAGATGCTGTCTGCCCTTTCCTGGGCCCTTCTAGCAGCACAGACAAAAGATCAGTCTTACGAATCTGAGCTGATCTCTCCAAGTAAAACTTAAGTGCACGTATTACATCAAGAGAATGCAATAACTTTTCCTCCTCTGAGTGAGGATTTGGAAAAAAGGAAGGTAGTATAATGTCCTGATTCAAATGAAAGGCGTACATCACCTTGGGCAAAAAACCTGGGTGTGGACGTAGAATCTCCCTATCTTCATGTAAAATCAAGAATGGCTCTTTACAAGAAAGAGCTGCTAGTTCAGATAGTCTTCTGGCTGAAGTGTAGCACTACCCCCCCCCCCCAAGGACCGCCAGTTATCCTCTCCTTGGGTCCCCCCGAGTTACTAGCACACAATCTTGGCAGATTACAATTTCTCAATTCCTCCACTCGGCTCACTCCAATAATCAGTCCAGGGGTATTTGGTTGTTTTGTGGTTTATTGTAAATTGTGGACAGGGGAAGGAAACAGTGGGATACTCCAATTTAACTATAGACAATGTTGAGGACTCCTATCCTCTGATACAGCCAGGCTGTTTATTGATCCTGCCACTATGGATGAATTTGAATTGAGTCTCATTTCCTCAGACGACTCGATGAACAAACAATTATCTTCAGGACACTCTCCCTAGTAGCCTCTCTCTTCCTCTGCTGACACCCATCCACTGACTATCCTACAAGCAGGGGTGCCCCCCCCAGGTCAGACCCCTTGACACAAGTCCCTGTACTCGTGATACTGCAGTCCCAGGGTCTCCAGTGTCTCCCCTCTCAGTGAGTTCTCCTGGACCTCTGGGTTCAGCTCCTCTCAACCACTCCTCTGGTCCTCAGGACAACCTCCTGTGACCCCATGGCACCTCTACAGAGGAGAAGGCAGCCGCCCCCTCCCTCTGGGGCTCTGCTCTCCAGCCAAAGACCCCCCAGCACATGTGCTCCTGTGCTTTATACAGTATCCCAGAATGCACCGAGGCGACCTGCCCTCTGCCAATCATCAGGACTGTATCAAAAGCCTATGCACCCATTCGTCAGGTTTCCTCCCACTGTCCAACATGGCTCCCTATTGGACCAGCATGAAATACTCCTCAGACTGAATGAATAAAGCACAATGAGCAGACCTCACTAACAGATCCTGCTCTCTGGTAGGCAGAAAGCAATATAGATTTACCTGCAGCCCCTCTGGTAAGCAGACAGAGCTCAAAACTGTACTCTCTCACTAGCACCTACCTAGGAGGGTGCTACACTCACCCCCCACCAAACCGAGCCATGTCCTCACTAGCACCTACCTAGGAGGGTGCTACACCCCCCCCCCATGCCAAACCGAGCCATGTCCTCACTAGCACCTACCTAGGAGGATGCTACACTCACCCCCCACCAAACCGAGCCATGTCCTCACTAGCACCTACCTAGGAGGGTGCTACACTCACCCCCCACCAAACCGAGCCATGTCCTCACTAGCACCTACCTAGGAGGGTGCTACACTCACCCCCTGCCAAACCAGCCATGTCCTCACTGGCTCTGGACAGCCGCCCCTACAAAAATCCTCTGCACCACAAATGTCACTGAGTATCCCTGAAACGTTGAAATGGGGAAAAGGGAAGTAACATATGTACAGCGCCATGGAGCATACTCCATATGTGGCCAGTAAATACAATAAATTACGTGGAAAAATATATGACTCTGCTGTACAAATATTCACACATTTATGTACACATACCAGGTGGATTTAGACCAATGCACCCCCCGCCAAACAAAAAATTGACATGTAAGAGACATTACCCTATCTAGCTAACTAACAATATTTACATTGCATAGAAATTATCATTGAACAGTGGAGGGCCTTTCCAGACCTGGAAGCCCTAAGCAAGCCTGCAAAGGAAATAGAGTTAAGCACAAATTTGTACATCGCTACCTACTCACGATGAGACTGCCCTCTCCTCTGAGACGACCTTCTCACCACATTATCTCTAACTGCAACATTCTCATAGAGATCTTCATCCTTCCAGGCCCCCTAAGGGCACACTTGACCCGGTGTTCTGTTGTTATACCTGCAATACACAACAAACAGACCCTACCAAGCTGACTATCTAGCAATTCACCATTAGTTCCTGCTAAGAACTTTTTTGTTAAATAAAATAATAGGCACAGTCCCTCTCTGTCTCCAGGGCACTGACTCTCTTCCTATTATAGTCAGACCCACAAGTTCAGAATGAAGAAATGCGGAGTCCACCCGACTGGTGTTCACAGTGTCCTCTCCTTCTGTAACACCGAAGCAACACATCTTCTTCTGCGACAAGCTATCTTGTTGGAGCCTGAACAAACTTGTCCAACTTGTGAGTTTTGTAAATCTCTTCAAGGGGCCCTTCACTCTGGGATCCCCCTCTCTGAAGAGACAATGAGCCACTACCTCCTTTTCCCAAGGTAGCAACTCACACAAAGTTCTTTTACCTGGTCCACTGGCCCAACAGGATCCTTTGAGCAAAGTATCTTTGTGAAGGGTCCTCTTCTTCTGTACTTCAACTCTCCTGGCCCAAATTTCTTCACAAAGTGTCCTTTTAATTCCCGGCTAGTGATCCTGGCCCGTTGACCCAACAGATCTTTATGGAACATACAGTGAATATTACTTCTTAAAGCAAACTGAGGCACAGAACGGAATGCCTACTGAAGTTCTCTGAACACACGTTGTGGGTTAGAGGGTCTGCCCTCTTTTGAGAATATTACACAGTGATAGTTGTTCTGCTGATTCCCAATCCCTCTTGCAAAGATAGAAGGGAAAGGGGAATTTGGAAATTAGGCTTCTGGCCCTAGCAACAATTTTTTTATTTTCTTAAACTCTCTTCGGGCTCTCCAGCCCCCTTTTAATGGACTTCCAGGCTAGCCAGCCTTATACACAACAACTTCTCTACATGGGTGGGAAACTCTGCATCCTCAGCAGTAGTAATCAGGGTGTGGCACCCAAACAGTCTTTCCTGCAGAGTCCTGAATCCGGACAGCCCAAGCCTGGCCTGTTCTGTTTGGGCAGTGAACTTCCACTATGTGGATGGATCGCCCTAGCTTCCAGTTAGCCTTTACAGAGAGGAAGATGTCCCACAATTCAGGCCTCTTCTGGTTATGATACAGCTTGGGGACGTACAGAAATTCCCTCAGGTCAGGCCCCTTGACGCGAGTCCCTGTACTCATGATACTGCAGTCCCAGGGTCTCCAGTGTCTCCCCTCTCAGTCAGCTCTCCTGGAACTCAGGATTCAGCTCTTCTCAACCGCTCCTCTGGTCCTCAGGACAACCTCCTGTGACTGAATGGCACCTCTACAGAGGAGGAGGCAGACTCTGCTCTCCAGCCAAAGACTCCGCAGCACATGTGCTCCTGGCTTTTATACAGTATCCCAGAATGCACCGAGGCGACCTGCCCTCTGCCAATCATCAGGACAGCATGGAAGAAATGTTTCTGCCCAGGATAGGATGATATCCACCTCCTTCTGGGCTGACTGACTTTTGGTGCCTCCCTGGTGGTTGATATAAGCCACAGTTGTGGCATTGTCGGATTGTACCCTGACAGGGTAACCCCAAAATCTGGGCGTCCAGTACTTTAAAGCCCGATAAACTGCTCGGATTTCCAAGATATTGATGGGAAGACTCTTTTCTAGCCCAGACCATTTTCCCTGAACAGTGGCTTCCTCCAGAACCGCTCCCTAGCTGGAGAGATGTCATGGTCACATCGGGTATCATGGTCACAGCACAACTCTCTAATTGGTTGGTATGCCGTCCATTGAGAGCGCAGTGCACATGCGCTGGTGCTATCATCGGCTGCTATGTTTAGGAGATACTCACTGTACCTATATGTGACCCCTATTATAGGCTTACCTGTAGATAGAAGATAAAACATGGTGTTTACTCCTACCAGATCAGTTAGTAAATTGGTAAATAGAAGGAGATGATACATGGATGCAGAGGGAAGTGACAGTGAAGGGGAGAAGAAGCAAAGTTACATAGATCAGGAAGCAGTCTGGGGGAGAGGAGGGGGAAGCCCAGCTACATAAAGCGCACTAAACTGCACTGGGACAAGATAACAGGCAGCTATGGAACCGGTGTAACAGTAAATTCTTCCCCCCATGGGAATGCAGCTGATCAGCTGTGGCTGTGTCATGTAACAGAGAAATGGGGGAGAGAGATGAAAAAAACCTACAGGCTGGGACAAGCAGTATAGGAATAACTGCAGGGAGAGAAACAAAGTTACAGAGATAACAAACTCAGGAGCAGAGCTAACATTAGAGCCAGGGCTGGGAGGGGGGGGGCACACAGGGAGGGGGATCAGTGAGGGACAACTGCCTCTTTCTCAGCAGAAAAAAGCTGGCAGCAGGGAGAGGGGGAGAGATTAGCTTTCAGCTGCTGGAGGAAGATTTCTGTAAGTGTCATTTATTACGAACCCCCCTCCCTGTGTGGGCCCTTCAGGGGAGGGAAACACAGAGGAGGCACGACTAGGATCTTCAAGTCCTGTCGGTGGCACCACAGTGCCCCTTCCAGCTGTGCCCTCCCCCCCCACTCCTCTTTTGGGAGGACATTGCTCTGAGGCAAGACAAACTTGAGGTTCTAACTTCAGTGTTTCAAGGCTTGTACCCAGCTTATACAGCTTATCACACACAGCACTGATTGTCCCAAAGTAACAGAACCTGTCTGGACCAGTAAACATACACCCACAGTGACTCACGCGCCCAACTGCTGATCTGCATCACCTCCAGCCTCTGACAAAGCTCCCATGCTGGAAACACTTTCTTTTAAAGGGAACAGTGCATAAAAATATTTTCTCTTCATACATGATGAAACACAGCGCCATAAATCATAACATATGGGCTATATAGCTACCTACAGGTGAAGGACACTGGCAACCGATCATAAATGATGTCCCCCTATATAAATCTCCCCACACAGGAAGTACCTCAGTTTTTTCACCAGTGTCTTAAGGTGATGGTCACTGCGGAGAGTTTCTGCTTATATTTCTTATGTTTTAAAGCAGAAGAAAGAAGATTATGCTATATACCCCATCAAAGATCTCTGAATCTAAGGGGTTAGCTATCAGATCCATCCTAAACAGTCAATGGACTAAAAAGATGGTACCCAAGCCTCGGGGAGCAGATACAAGGTTTTGCCTGTATTGCTGTCCTTTTTAGGCGCTGGACTCTGGGATCCGGACCCTTGGAATGCACCTTTTCCAGTGCCCTGCCTGTGCTTTTCCAGTGCTTTGTGCCTGGAAAATAGAGAAAGACCATGGCGTCCAAAAAGCGTTCTTTTTGTGCAAAAGCGATTTTAGACAAACTGGAAAACAGCGACAGCGAAACGGAGTTACTTGAAGAACTGAGCGATAGCGATTGGTAGGAAAATTGGTCATCGGGTGCGGAAAGTGACGTCAGCAACGATTCTGATGTCTCTTTCTGGCACATCGCTCCGTTGGAAATTCTGAAGAATCATTTGATATTCTTCCCAAATTCCACATCTATGTGCCAGAAATCACTGTCTTCTCTTTCCGTACCTGATGACCAATTTTCCTGCCAATCGCTATCGCTCAAAAGGTGATAACAGAGGTTCCGGAGAACGAAAGGTTCAGGGTTTTTACTCAAACCTGTTCATAGTCCCCAAACCAAGCGGGGAGGTGAGACCTATTCTGGATCTCAAAGCTCTAAACCAGTTTCTGAACGTTCAAACCTTCCGCATGAAGTCAATTTGTTCAGTCATAGCCTCCGTGCAGGGAGAGGAATTTCTAGCATCCATAGACATCAAAGATGCATATCTTCATGTGCCTATATTCCAGGCCCATTAAAGGTTTCTATGTTTCGCGATAGGAAACCATCATTTTCAGTTTGTTGCCCTGCCCTTCAGGTTAGCCACAGCTCCAAGAGTGTTCACATAGATCCTAGCTCCAGTATTGGCTGTTCTAAGGTCCAGAGGGATATCTATAATATGATATCTGGACAATCTACTACTAATAGATCGATTGGCGTTGGCTCTAAACCAAAGTATCCTTCAGACAGTACAATTTCTAGAATGTCTGGGTTGGATACTGAACACAACCAAGTCAGCATTACAGCCGGTCCAGAGTCTGGAATATCTGGGTTTTCTTGTGGACGCGGCACAGGCAAAGAAATTCTTGCCAGCAAGAAAGGTCTCAGACCTGCAGGATCGGGTTCGGTAGTAAGGCTGAGATATACCTCTATACGTCTTTGCATGATGTGATTAGGGAAGTTAGTGTCCACATTCTAGGCTATTCCCTATGCTTAGTTCCATGCCAGACCCTTACAAAACAACATGACTAGTGTAGAACAGATGTCACTATCAACCTGGCTGAACGGTCAACCCACCACCCACTTGCACCCTTTTACCTTTACCTTATCCCAATAATCGAGACGACACAGTGAGTGGAATAAAATTGGCCATAGCAGCCCTTTTATTAAATACTACACTGCGGGCCCACTTAAACATACTAGGCCTCCAGCCACAAAACGCCAGCTCGGAGACAACACTCTACCTGCAGTGTCCCCATTTTACCTTCCAGTCAAACTGACATCAACTGGAACGCACCAGAGGGAACCTACCACCAGTAGGTCCCAAACCATTACCTTGACTTAAAGGTTCTTGCACCTGCCAGCAAAGACCAACAAAAAACGCCACAGCTGCCACGACATCCCAGGCAAACCTGTCAAAACAAAGAAAAAGAACAAACCCCACCAAAAACCATAACAAATAGATTTGGAATATTAGGGAGGGAGGGAGGGAGGGACGCTGCTTTTATCGAGTGAGGGGAATTTTTGGCGCCCCAGCAGATCCCACCTCTTCCTGCCTGCCAACCCCACCTCCCCCCAGGCTAAGCCTAAACAAACCTAGGCTCCCCCCCTCTACACACACCCTGTAATAAACTAGTGCCTAAATAACTTAACCCCTACCACTCCCCTGTCCACCTAGTCATGCTGGCCCTACACTATTCTCTCCGCTCTTGCTCCAGGCCTTACTTTCTGTCTACATGAACCGGAAGGGTTCAGTCTCTGGACTGGTCCATGTCTCTGGTACCATGGGTACGTCGGAGTCTGAATTGGTGGTTGTTGACCAGAAATCTGGAGAAGGGGAAATATTTTCTTCCAGTGACCTGGTAAAGTGGTGACTACAGATGCCAGTCTCTCCGGCTGGGGAGCGGTTCTGGAGAAGGGCACTGTCCAGGGGAAATGGTCTTGGGTAGAGAGAGGTCTCCCCATCAACATTCTGGAAATCCGAGCAGTCAGTCGGGCTTTGAAATACTGGACACCCAGACTTCGTGGGTCACCCTGTCAGGGTGCAATCCGACAATGCCACGGCTGTGGCTTATGTCAACCATCAAGGAGGCACAAGGAGTCCTGTCCTGGGCAGAGAAGTTTGTGCATTCCCGCAAATATTTCATCGGGAGAATTCTAGCTTTCCTTCAAGCAGGGATAGATATGAAATTAGCCTTGAGCACTATTAAAGGGCAGATTTCAGCCTTATCGGTTTTCTTCCAGGAACCGATCGCTTCCCATTCATTGTTTTAGACCTTTGTCCGGGGAATGTTAGGTTTGCTTCCGCCTGTGAAGCCACCATTGTGTCCTTGGGACTTAAAATTGGTGATGGCAGTTTTGCAAAAAAACGTCTTTTGAGCCTCTTGGGCAGGTTCCCCTGGTTCTTTTTACCAGAAAACTGGTCTTTTTGATTGCGATAACTTCAGCTAGAAGGGTATCGGAACTAGCAGCTCTTTCTTGTAAAGAGCCATTCTTGATTTTTCATCTAGATAGGGTGATTCTACGTCCACACCCAGGTTTTTTCCCCAAGGTAGTGTCCGCCTTTCATTTGAATCAGTACATTATACTACCTTCCTTTTTTCCAGATCCTCACTCAGGGGAGGAAAAGGTATTGCATTTCCTTGATGAAATGCGTGCACTTAAGTTTTACTTAGAGAAATCAGCTCGGATTCGAAAGACCGAAAGCTTGTTTGTGCTGCCAGAAGGCCCCAGAAGGGGTTGGCAGCATCTAAGTCTACGATTTTTTGTTTGATTCACCAGGTTATTACCCAGGCGTATGATTTAGAAGGGAAGGTTCCGCCTTTTCCTGTAAAGGCACATTCTACCAGAGGAGTAGGGGCCTCTTGGGAACATCGCCATCAAGCCTCTATGGCTCAGATTTGCAAGGCCGCTACCTGGTCATCGGTGCATATGTTCACTCGTTTCTATAGAGTGGATGTTGGGACCCAGGAGGAATCTGCATTTGGCCGCAGTGTACTGTGGGCAGCGGTGGTCCTTTTGGTGGTCAGATGGCAGTATTTTTTAATTCGTATCCCCCTCCCCTCAGATGCATTGCTTTGGGACATCCCATATGTTATGATTATTGGCTCTGTGTCCCGTGATGTACGAAGAGAATAATGGATTTTTTAATACAGACTTACCTGTAAAATCCATTTCTTGAAGTACTATACATCATGGGACACAGAGGTCCCTCCCTTCTTCTATGGGGTCTTTATTGCTTGTACAGTTACTGTATGTGATTTAGCGGTACAGAGCCGACTTGCTGCAGTAAATGTACTGCTGGCGGTCAGCAAGTGGTTAAAGTGGACTTACCAGTCCCGCTGCAGGATTCTGTAACAAGAATCCAATCCTTACCCATCACGGTGAGTTTCTGTCACTTGCCGACCTTACATAGTTACAAAGTCACATAGTAGTTGAGGTTGAAAAAATACAATAGTCCATCCAGTTCAACCTGTGTAGGTGTGATCATTTCCCATACCCCTGAATGCTTTGATCTTGGAGATGTATGTCCAGAAGTCTTTTAAAAGTAGCCATATTCCCTGCAGTTACCACCATTTGTGGTAGAGAATTCCACAGTCGCGTAGCCTGAGGTTAAAATGCTTCTCCTCTAATCGCATTGTATGGCCTTGTGTCCTCATGCATTCTTTGCGACTGAATAGTTTTCTTTCTATGCTCTGATCACCGTTGAGGTATTTGTAAATTGCTATCATGTCCCCTCTCAGGCGTCTCTTCTCATGGGAGAATAAATCAAGCACTTCTAAAAGCTCTTCGTAATTAAGGTCCTCTAATCCCCTAATAAGTTTTGTTGCCCTTCTCTGGACTCTCTCCAGCTCCAACACATCCCTCCTGAGGACCGGTGCCCAGAACTGGACAGAATACTCCAGATGTGGTCGGACAAATGATTTATAAAGTGGAAGGATTATAGTTTTGTCTCTGGAATACATCCCTTTCTTTATGCATGCCAAGATTCTGCCGGATTTGGCAGCCGTAGCTTGACATAGCATGCTATGGCTAAGTCTATCTGCTACTAAGACTCCCAGATCTTTCTCCATTTTTGATACCCCCAGAGGTTCCCCCCCAGCGTGTATATTGGCAATGCGTTTTTAGTCCCTAAGTGCAATACCTTGCACTTATCCACATTTAACCATGTAGTTGCCCACTCTGTAATTTTGTTCAGGTCATTCTGCAAGATTTTTGCCTCCCGATGTGAAGTTATTGCCCTGCTCAATTTTGTGTCATCTGCAAACACTGAGATTGAGCTACTGACCCCATCCTCAATGCTATTTATGAATAAATTGAACAAAATTGAACCCAGAACTGAGCCTTGGGGGACCCCACTTACCACCTCAGACCAGTCTGAGTATTCATTATTTACTACCACCCTTTGGAAACGCCCCTTTAACCAGTTCTGTATCCAAGAGCAAACCTTGTGGTCGATGCCTGTGGACCTTAATTTACAAATCAACCGTTTGTGGGGAACTGTATCAAACACCTTAGCAAAATCCAGGTACACCACGAACACATCCGCTGGTCTCCCCCTATCCAACTCACAGCTCACCTCCTTGTAGAATGTTAACAGATTGGTTTGACAAGAACACCCTTTAGTAAACCCGTGCTGATTACTGCTGATGATATTATTGATTTTAGCAAAGTCCTGGATATAGTCCCTTATCATCCCCTCCAGAAGTTTACATACTATTGATGTCAGGCTGACTGGCCTATAATTTCCCGGTAAATGCCTCTGCCCTTTTTTGAATATTGGTATCACGTTAGCTTTCCTCCAGTCACCTGGTACATTTCCTGTCCTAATACTGTCAGCAAAGATCAGGAACAGTGGTCTGGATATAACCTTACTGAGTTCATTGAGTACTCTCGGATGTACGCCATCCGGGCCTGGTGATTTATTTGTGTTAATTTTATCCATCCTTTCCCTGATTTCACCCTCTGTTAGCCATAGCAGCAAGTCCTGTGAAGTACTGCTAACCATACAGTCATGGTCAGTGTACCCCATACAGTCATGGTCAGTGTACTCCATACAGTCATAGTCAGTGTACTCCATACAGTCATGGTCAGTGTACCCCCATACAGTCATAGTCAGTGTACCCCATACAGCCATGGTCAGTGTACTCCATACAGTCATGGTCAGTGAACCCCTCCTTTTCCTGTGTAAAGACTGAGGAGAAGAAAGCATTCAGCACGGTTGCCTTTTCCTTGCCCTCTGTGACCATCCTCCCATCATCGTTAATTATGTGTGCAATATGCTCTGACCTCGTTTTTTTTGCTGTTGATATATTTAAAGAATTTCTTAGGGTTCTTTTTACTATCTTCCACTATTTGTCTCTCAAAGTTAATTTTTGCCATTTTGATTTTGTATTTACATTTCTTATTTAATTCCTTGTATTGTTTGAAAGCCGATACTGTCCCCTCCGATTTATATTTCTTGAAGGCCATCATTTTTTCTCTAATAAGTTTCTTTACATTATGGCTAAGCCAGCCAGGTTTGGCTTTGGCTCTTTTAAATTTATTTCCCATAGGAATGTATTGAGAAATGCATTTGTTTAATACATTCCTAAAGCATTCCCATTTTTCCTCTGTGGTCAGTGATCCTAGGGTTTGGTCCCAGTTTATTTCCTCCATCATTGAGCACAATTTGGGAAAGTTTGCCCTTCTGAAGTTTAGGGTTCTTATGTTGCCCTCCTGCCTTGCTACGTAGTTATTTACGCTGAATGTGATCGACCTGTGATCGCTAGAACCCAAGTTGTCCCGGACTCCTACATCTGAGATTAGATCTGGGTCATTAGTAATTAATAGATCAACACTGCATTCATTCTAGTAGGAGAATCCACCATCTGAGACATGTAGTTGTCCTGTAAGGTTTCCATGAAGAGACGGGCCTTTAGTGAGTGTGCAATCCCCTCTTCCCAGTCAATGTCAGGATAATTGAAGTCCCTTAATATGATGACTGTTCCCAGCTTTGCCACTTTACCCAACGGTGCCATAAATTCCAACTCTACCTCCTCCCTTTGGTTGGGTGGCCTATAACAAACCCCCACAATTACTTTTCCCTTATCACCTTCCCTATGGAGTTCTACCCACACGGATTCTAACTCCATATTTAACCCTTCCATAATATCACTCCTCTCAGCCATCCTTACATTATTTTTGATATAGAGACATACCCCCCCCCCTTCCTTCCCTGTCCTTCCCTGTCCTTCCGATACACAAAATACCCTTGGATATTGGCTAACCAGTCGTGTGAGGAGTCAAACCAAGTTTCTGTTATTCCCACAAGGTCTATGTCCTCCTCATGTAGTAACATTTCCAGCTCTTCCATTTTATTAGCTAGGCTCCTGGCATTTGCATATATCCCTCTTAGTTTAGTTGAAGTCGATATTGCATAGTGCTTAAATTTAATTTCTGAATGGTCTGTGGTTTGTCCGAACAGCCCCCCTAATTTTAGACGCTACCTTCAAGGACTGGATCCCCTTGTTTTTGAGGGATCACTCCCTTGGACCTGTAGAGCACCCTGCCAGAGCACCTTTGGGATTGGTTTTACCAAGGATCCGGATCCCAGGGTCCAGCGCCAAAAAAGGACAAAATTACAGGCAAAACCCAGTATCTGCTTTCCTGAGGCTCGGGTACCATCTTTTTAGTCTTTGACTCTTTTTGGATGGATCTGATTGCTAATCCCCTTAGATTCAGAGATCTTTGATCGGGGATTGTAGCATAATCTTTCTTCTTCTTTAAAAAAACATAAAAATGTGAAGAGACTCTCCACCGTGACCATCACCTTTAAGACACTGGCGAAGAAACAGAGGTACTTCCTGTGTAGGAGGGGTTATAGAGAGGGACTTCCTGTGTGGGAGGGGTTATAGAGGGTGACTTCCTGTCTGATTGGTTGGCAGTGTCCTTCACCTGTAGGTGGCGTATAACCCATATGGTAATGAATATGGCTCTGTGTCCTGTGATGTATGATAAAGAAATCTGCTTATAAAATAGTTTACCATTTGCCAATATAAAAAAAATGTCTGGTCCCCTTATAATAGTCCTCTGTGGGATTTTCACCTGGATCGGGGGCCTAACAGTCCTGAGTGGGATATTCACCTGTGATTGGGGGCCCTAACAGTCCTACCTGGGATTTTCAACTGGGATTGGAGGTCCTAATAGTCTTCTGTGGGATTATCACCTGGGATGGGGGGGTCCTTTAAAGTCCTCTGTGGGATTTTCACCTTGGATGGGGGGGGGTCCTAACAGCCCTCTGTGGGGTTTTCGAATGGGATAAGGGGTCCTAACAGTTCTCTGTAGGATCTTAACCTGGGATGAGGGGTCCTAACAGTCCTCTGTGGGATTTTTCACCTGGTTTGGGGGGGTCCTAACAGTCCTCTGTGGGAATTTTCACTTGGGATTGGGGGTCCTAACAGTCCTCCCTGGCATTTTCGTCTGGGATTGGGTGTCCTAACAGTCCTGTGTGGGTTTTTCACCTGGGATCAGGGGTCCTAACAGTACTCTGTGGGATTTTCACCTGCGATGGGGGGTCCTAATAGTCATCTGTGGGATTTTCACCTGCATTCGGGGGGGGTCCTAACAGTTATCTTGGGGATAATCACTTGGGATGGGGGGGTCCTAATAGTCATCTGTGGGATTTTCACCTGGATTCGGGGGGGTCCTAACAGTTATCTTGGGGATAATCACTTGGGATGGGGGGGGTCCTAATAGTCCTCTGTGGGATTTTCACCTGGGTTTGGTGGTCCTAACAGTTATCTCTGGGATTATCACTTGCGATGGGGGGTCCTAATCGCCCTCTGTGGGATTTTCACCTGGGTTTGGTGGTCCTAACAGTTATCTCTGGGATTATCACTTGCGATGGGGTGGTCCTAATCGCCCTCTGTGGGATTTTCACCTGGGTTTGGTGGTCCTAACAGTTATCTCTGGGATTATCACTTGCGATGGGGTGGTCCTAATTGTCCTCTGTGGGATTTTCACCTGGGATCGGGGTATTAACAGTCCTCTGTGGGATTTGCACCTGGATTCAGGGGTCCTAACAGTTATCTCTGGGATCATGGGCGCCCGCAGAATGTTTTTCAGGGGGGGGGATAATTTTAAGGTCACCCATGCCCCGCCCCTTTTCAACAATGTCATGAAGGGGAGGGGCTTAATCATTATACTTATTTTGAGTATATTCCCTTAAAGCATGTTATACAGCACAGTGCTTTGCTGTGTAATTTGGCTCCTTCTATCAGCTAAAATACCTGGCTGATCCTGCCTGGCTATGTTCTCCCCTCTGTAAACTGACCACGGTATATCATGGCTGCTAAGCCCTGACACTGTGGTCAGTTTATGTGCCTCCGTCATCCGCAGCCCTCCTGTCCTCCTCTGTCCTCTCTCCCCCCCCTCCCTCCCTGCCTGTTTGCTCCTGTGTCAGTGCCCACCCCCCCCCCCTCTCCTGCTGCTGTAGTTTCATTTAAAGTTCCATATCCTGTCTACAGTCTGTTTAATAATCCTGTGTGCCCCTGTGTCTGTTTTTTATAAAAATAAGCCGTTCTTTACAAGTATAGAGTGTCACTCGCCGCTCACGTGACCCGCCACCTCTCTCCTCCTCTCCTCTCCCCCTCCTCCTCCCCTCCTAACTGACATCAGTGAGGAATCCTTGGCCCCGCCCGCTGCAGGCAGCTGTCAGCCGGACAGAGGAGAGAGCCGACGGGTCACGTGAGCGGCGCTCGGCCCTCTGAAAACTGGTAAAGAACAACTTATTTGTTTAAAACACAGGCACACATGATTATTAAACAGAACAGACAGGATGGTATAAAGTGGCTTAACAACCACTTAAAGCGGAGTTCCAGCCATTTACTCACCTGTCCAACGGTCCAGCGATGCGGCCGCCGGAAGCCTCGATCCTCTCCCTCGGCGCCGGCATCACAGCTGTGGGCACCCGGCTGTTACAGTTTGCGGCTTCACAGCCGGGTACCCACTGCGCATGTGCGAGTCGCGCTGCGCGCCGTGATTGGTTGGCAATCTTCTGGGACCTCTGACGTGTCCCAGAAGATTGCAGGGAGGGAGGGGGAGAGGAGAACTTCCGCTCAGGGCGCCGCGGCGCTCCAAGCGGAAGTGGGAGCGGGTACCTATCAAAACTTGGTACCCGCTCCCCCCCCCAAAAAAATGACATGCCAAATGTGGCATGTCGGGGGGTCAGGACTCCCTAAAGCGGAAGTTCCACTTTTGGGTGGAACTCCGCTTTAAAAGGGGAAGTTGAGATTCCAGGGGGGGGGGGGGCATTTGCCCCCCCTTGCCCCTACCTGCGGATGCCCATGTCTGGGATTATCAATTGGGATAGGGGGTTCTAATAGTCCTCTGTGGGATTTTCACTTGGGATCGGGGGTCCTAACCATCCTCTGGGATTTTCACCTGGGATCGGGGGTCCTAATAGTCCTCTGTGGGATTTTTATCTGGGATCGGGGGTCCTAACTGTCCTCTGTGGGATTTTTATCTGGGATCGGGGGTCCTAACAGTCTTCTGTTGGATTTTCAGGGTCATCCCTCCACATGTGGCCTGGCTCAGTATCTGGATGTTGTGGAGGAGGAGGACAGTGCCATCGTCCAAGTCTTGAAGAAACAAGGAGCCATTGTGTTTGCTAAGACCAACGTGCCGCAAAGCCTGATATGGTGAGGAGCAGCCAATGGCAGAGCTCAGAAACCCATAGACCCCAATCACATCTCATCATTCATTGGTTTACAAATCATATTTTTCATTGTTTGCTAGCATTGAGACCAGTAACCCCACCTATGGGGCGACCCGAAACCCCCACAACAAAGCCAAAGCCTGTGCGGGGTCCACAGGAGGGGAGGGGGCCCTGATTGGAGGTGGGGGCTCCATCCTAGGAATTGGAACAGATATTGGTGGCAGCATTCGTTTGCCGTCCAGCTTCTGTGGAATTGCCGGATTTAAGCCATCACCAAACAGACTCAGGTGAGCTAATGATAGTAATGTCATTTATCATTGCCCTATTGGAATATAGAATGCTATCTAAACTCCGCCTTCTTTTCCAGCATTCGTGGCGTCCGCCCATGTGTGGATGGAATGACGACAGGTGGGTCCGCCTCAAGTGAAATGCGGTCAGTCTGTGAACTGCTAAAGATTACAGCAAAACTATTTACTGCAATGTGAATGTTCCAGTACTGCTCCCCTATGTGTGTGGCGTGTCTGCAGCCTCATGTCATATGACTCTGCTCCTTCCCAAACCTCAGTGTGTCAGTGGAGCTACAGTGCTGTGAAAAAGTCTTAGGCAGGTGTGATGCTGTAAATGAGGAATGCTTCCAGAAATCAAAGTGTTAATAGTTTATTTTTATCAATGAAGAAAATGGAAAGTAAATGAAAAGAAATCCAATCAGTTTTTGGGGTGACACCCCCCCCCTTTTGCCTTCTTCTAGGTAGACTTGCACCCAGTGGGTGAAGGAATTAGGCAGGTAGA
This sequence comes from Pelophylax lessonae, assembly GCF_965119305.1. Classification (NCBI taxonomy): domain Eukaryota; kingdom Metazoa; phylum Chordata; class Amphibia; order Anura; family Ranidae; genus Pelophylax; species Pelophylax lessonae. Next base: position 117,654 of record NW_028119946.1, on the reverse strand, counting down.
TTGTTCTATGGCAGGTCGGGTTTTCTATGTACATCTTGGAGAACTAAGCGCAGATCTTCTGTGGATGTTGGCTGCCTCCAATCCTTCATCCCAGAAGGACTCCATGATGGTGGGATCAGGGCTCTGTGGGGGCCAAGACATCACTTTCAGGCCTCCTTCTTCTTCGTTACAATGCAGATAGTTCTTACATTACATTAACTGGATGTTTGGGGGGGGTGGGGTTGTCCAGCACACGCCTTCCTGATGGTATGGTATGGCAAGAAGTATCTGCCGGTATTTCTCAGCATTGAAGACACTTTTGATCCTGACCAAATCTCCAACTCCATTTTGCACTCCAATCATTATTGTACTGCTCTCCAGCCCATCCCCCAACAAACTGCCTCCTGCTGCAGCCATATATTTCACATTTTGACTCCTCAGTGCAGAGCACCTGCTGCCATTTTTCTGCACCCCAGTACCTATATTTTCCTGCATAGTTGAGTGGCTTAGCCTTGTTTCCACATCGGAGGCATTTTGGCCACAATTCTTCCATGAAGATTACTTCTGGCCAAACCTCTCTGGACAGTAGATGGTGGTACCTGTATCCTACTGGTTTCTACCAGACTTCTCCAGACAATAGATGAGGGTATCTGGGTACCACTGGTTTCCTCTAAACTTCTCCGGACAGTAGATGGGGGTATCTGGATCCCACTGGTTTCCACCAGACTTCTGCAGACTGTAGATGGGGGTACCTGGGTCCTACTGGTTTCCACCAGATTTCCCCGGGATGGTAGATGGGGATACCTAGGTCCCACTGGTTTCCACCAGATTTCCCCGGGATGGTAGATGGGGGTACCTGGGTCCCACTGGTTTCCACCAGACTTTCTACAGACAGTAGATGGGGGTACCTGGATCCCACTGGTTTTCACCAGACTTCTCTGGACAGTAGATGGGGGTACCTGGGTCCTACTGGTTTCCTCCAGACCTATCAGGGCAATAGATGGGTGTACCTGGGTTACACTGGTTTTCAATAGACTTCTCGGGACAGCAGATGGGGGCTACCTGGGTCCCACTGGTTTCCTCTAGACTTCTCCAGGCAATAGATGGGTGTACCTGGGTCCCACTGTTTTTTACTAGACTTCTCCAGACATTAGATGGATGTACCTGGGTCCCACTGGTTTCCACCAGACATTTCCAGATAATAGATGGGGGTACCTGGGTCCCACTGGTTTCCACTAGACTTCTCTGGACAGCAGATGGTGTGACTGCAGGCTAGCTTCTTGTCTACTGACTATGGGCCCTGGCTTTTAAGGGAACACTGCTCTTTGTGGGGTGTATGCTGGGGGGAACCTTGGAGTAATGTTACTTTGGATTCAAGTCCATGTCTCCCCAAGACACACAGACTCTGGGACTCTAGGCCTAGATGGCACATTACCATTAAGGACTTCTCCACACAGTCAGACTCATAGCAGATAGTAATCTCATCAACTCAAGCCATATGTCTTTTACCCATTGTTAATTGTGCTAATTAACTCACCTATTGTCCACTGTGGGGATGTGTTTACATTTGTAATAATGTGTATTGCACTTTATGAATTTGATGCCGAGAAGTCAGATCTGGAATGAGGGCCTGATTAATCAAAGCATTGTCTAGGTGTAGATTTTCATTCACCTATGGTTTCTGTCCAGATGGCTATTTAATTAGCTCAGGTTAATTATGTTTCTGTGTGCAGTTTGTATGGTTAGGGTAGTATGATCATGAGGGGGATGTCCTCCTGTGTGGTAAATATTCTGTGTGAGTTTGTTCAATAAACAGTCCCAGATCTCATACAAGCTAAGTTGTTAGCTAGTCTTGTATGTTGTGCAGCTATAATATCTGATATCTATGTTCAAGACTGGAGGAAGCTGTGTACTGACAGAAGCACACAAGCGGACTGTGGGTCAGTTCTGTCACAGATGGACAGATGGCCAACCACTGGGTCTACGCTCCTCAACATTACCCAATCACTGTGTCTACACTCCTCAATGTTAATAGGACTATGGGACCCCGCGCTTATGGACTAAGTGCTAAAGTGCTAAATAAGTGCTAATAAATATAATTAGTGTTTGAATAAAAGCTGCTAGCTGCAGTAAAAAGTGCTGGTGCTCTTTTGGAAATGGGAAATGTGATTGCAGCGCTGCTTAAAATTAATTGTAATGATCTTTAAATTCAAGTGATTAATAATGCATAAACATTCATAAAATTCATAAAAATCATAAACTTCATCAAATGCAAATGTAATCATAAATAGTGCTTCAAATTAAATGTCCATTAATCCATCCTTCCGGAATGGTGAATCCTTCCACAATAATCATAAAGTGCTTGATCTGTGCTGTATGCGGGGTTTCCCCCTTTGGTTATCTACTTACCACCAAGTAGTTAATAGCAGGCATGAAATAGACTGTTGCACACAGCTTCTCCGATTAGTATAAAAAGATCGTTGCTGGAAGGTAAAGATCCATCCCCGGTATCCTCATAAAAGAAAACTGATCATGGTGAAGATCGTTTTAACAAAGCATTTATTGGGGTATACTGCAGGGTTTATACTCACAAACATAGTTAAAAAGCATGCAAGAATACAAAGGACGGCTCGGCGGTGAGCTGCTCCCGCAGCATACGATCCTCCGGCTGGGAATCACGTGGTACTCGCTCGACCAATCGCTAGACGCGTTTCGCTGTAAGACACAGCGTCATCTGTAGCTGACATGTAGAGCGTACCACTCTGTTAAATATGCTACATTGCCACTCCTACTTTGTATCCAGTCCGTGGACTGATACATTTGCTCCTAGATGTTAACTGTTAATAATTCCTGTAATTAATATGCCGGAGTGAATGCTTTATTTGTAAACAGCATGTTAATGGAACTTTAATTTAAAAACAATGACTCAATCTCGGTATTTTTGTTATATGCTGAGGGCGCTCCATATTGCCCTCTCCTGGTGAATGCTACCAATTTCTACAATATTGATTTATTTCGGCTCATACATCTTTCGATTGCTCATGAGCGATTCCATAAATATAGTCATAAATATTAATAAATATGGATACTATTTTACAAGGTTAGAATAAAAATATATCATAAGCTAGACAAATCAATAATTACAGGCTAAAAAGATGATTAAAAACTTACTAATAAATAATTATATAAAACTACTAAAAATCATTAATAAAACAATTTATATCAATTTGGACGTTTAACCCTTTAGGTGTCATACTATCTAATTTGTGAATCCACCATGTTTCATTTTGTGAAATGGCTCTTCTCATATTGGTGCCTCTCCAATGTTTTTCTATTGTATCTATTGCACAAAATTTCAGTTTGCTTGGATCTTTATTATGGCAAATTCTAAAATGATTAGATAAACTGTGCTTTTTAAAACCTTTTTTGATGTTTGCAATGTGTTCTCTGAGTCTTATTCTTAATTCCCTGGTGGTACGTCCTATATATTGGAGTCCACATTCACACTCCAATAAATAAGTGACATGGGTGGTTCTGCAGGTTATGAATTTTTCTATTTTTTATTGGCGCTTTGACATTTGATTTAAAATGTGTTTCTTTTTTCGATTTATTATTCTTTTTACATGTGCGACATATGACACAATTGCCGCAACGATAGCATCCTTTTTGGTCTAAAAACGTCACTGTTTTTTTCGGAGGGTCAGGTATGTTTTTGGCAATTTTGTCTTTAAGGATGGGTGGTCTTCTATAGATGAATTGTGGTTTTTTTCGGTAAAATATTCTTAAAAATCGGATCTCTCATTAAAATGGGCCAGTGAGTTTTAAAAATGCTCTCTAGTTGCTTGTACTGCTGATTAAAATCTGTGCAAAAAGCGGTTTGATGGATTTTCTTTACTTTTTTGCTAGGTTTTAATAATTCTTTTCTATCCATGTTGATGACTTTCTGTTGGATCTGATTAAGAGTTGTGGGTTTATATCCTTTGTCTTTGAATCTTTGTATTAACATATTAGATTGCTGTAAATAATCATTTTCAGACTGACAGTTTCTCCTAAGTCTTAAGAGTTGTCCTTTGGGAACTGCTGCTAACCACTTGGGATGGTGATTGCTGTTGTTTTTTGTGCTAATGGCTGGAGCTAATGGAGGAGGAGATTATCCCCACGAGGGATTCATCACCAGAAAGGGAAAGTGTTTCATCACCCTTTCCCTCAAATACTCCAACTCCAAGCACTTCCCGAGCCAACAAAACCCCCCAACATTATGTTGACTCACCTCAATATAATGTACCCACACACAATAGGTTTGAACCCATTTACCAACACTCCCCATCCCCAAGACCAAGAGGCCCTCCACCCTATTACCATCAAGGTTACCAACATCAACCTTCCTACCGAGGGGATTTTTGGAACAGGGGACAGGGAAGACCACCTTGGAGAGGGAACAGAGGGAGAGGCTCATATTGGGGTCCACCAAGGGGCAACCCTTATTATTGGAGACCCAGAGGTTACCACCAGGGACCCCCCCCATATCAAGGACCACCCATACAGCCACAACACACCGAAAGAAAAGAGGATGCAGAGGGGGGGAAAAGGAAAAAGAAAGCGAGTCAATTAGGAGTGGGCATTTACAATTTGAGTAGCGTAACTTTCACAGATGAGGAATTGCGTATTCTTGATTTGGGACTCAAATTTGCCCCCCCCCCCTAAAAATATAAATAAATTTCAGGCGTTCATCGATTTACAAAAATTCGTGAGAACATTGAATATCAAAAAATTTTTTGCAAATAAAACAAATGATAAAATAGAAGACCCACAACAAAATGATATTTTACATAGTGATCTCAAAAACAGATCAACGTTTAACCCAAAAGTCAACAATAACCAATGTTTAGATGTTTTTAAACTCATGGTGCAGCAAGACATTGAAAATATATTTATTCACCCAGTCCCAGGTAGCAAGAAATTGCAACAGAACATAGAATCTCTAGAGAAAAAGAAAAGTATAGTAATAAGGCCTGCGGACAAAGGAGGGGGAATAGTAATTTTAGACAAAAAACAATATATGGATGAATTGGATAGGATAGTAAATGACAGTGAGACTTATGAAAAATTAAGTGGCAACCCAATAAACAAACTCAAAGCCACATTAACTAGGAAAATAAAAAAGGCGTACAAAGATGACATCCTAAATAAAAAAGAAATGAAATATTTGGTACCTGAAGCTCCGAAGATGCCAATTATATACCAGGTACCAAAGATTCACAAGAATCTGGAGAAGCCGCCCGGACGTCCGATTATAAATGGAATAGAATCAATTTTTTCAAGGGTGGGTGAATATTTAGATTTTTACCTCCAGCCATTAGCACAAAAAACAACATCCTACCTCAAAGATAGGAAAGATGTTTTAAATTACATTGAACATTTACAAGTAACGGACAATACAATTTTAGCTAGTGTTGATGTGAATTCACTATATACAAATATAAACCAAAAAGATGCCATGGCAGCAGTCAATGGGCTTTGAGGGCAGATAAGAAATTACCTCCGTCCCAAATAGAGTTTTTATTAGATATTTTAGAATGGGCCATGTGCAATAATTATTTTTGGCACTGCAAGCACTTTTATAAGCAAACAAAAGGCGTAGCCATGGGGGCAAAGTACGCACCTACAGTAGCGAATATATTCATGAACAAATGGGAAGCTGATTACATTTTTAATAAGTCCCACCCCCAATTAAAAGGTTTTAAAATATTTATAGATGATATTTTAATTATATGGGAGGGATCGCAAGAATCCTTGTCAAAATATATAGAGTCTTTGAATACAAATAGGTATCATATCACTTTTACAGCGACTATAAATGAACAAGAAATTAATTATTTAGATCTTACAATTTCTAAATCTAATGAGCATATGTCCACCAAAACGTACTTCAAAAGTACAGACAGAAACAGCTATATACCAATTAACAGCAATCACCATCCCAAGTGGTTAGCAGCAGTTCCCAAAGGACAACTCTTAAGACTTAGGAGAAACTGTCAGTCTGAAAATGATTATTTACAGCAATCTAATATGTTAATACAAAGATTCAAAGACAAAGGATATAAACCCACAACTCTTAATCAGATCCAACAGAAAGTCATCAACATGGATAGAAAAGAATTATTAAAACCTAGCAAAAAAGTAAAGAAAATCCATCAAACCGCTTTTTGCACAGATTTTAATCAGCAGTACAAGCAACTAGAGAGCATTTTTAAAACTCACTGGCCCATTTTAATGAGAGATCCGATTTTTAAGAATATTTTACCAAAAAAAACACAATTCATCTATAGAAGACCACCCATCCTTAAAGACAAAATTGCCAAAAACATACCTGACCCTCCGAAAAAAACGGTGACGTTTTTAGACCAAAAAGGATGCTATCGTTGCGGCTATTGTGTCATATGTCGCACATGTAAAAAGAATAATAAATCGAAAAAAGAAACACATTTTAAATCAAATGTCACAAAGCGCCAATATAAAATAGAAAAATTCATAACCTGCAGAACCACCCATGTCACTTATTTATTGGAGTGTGAATGTTGACTCCAATATATAGGACGTACCACCAGGGAATTAAGAATAAGACTCAGAGAACACATTGCAAACATCAAAAAAGGTTTTAAAAAGCACAGTTTATCTAATCATTTTAGAATTTGCCATAATAAAGATCCAAGCAAACTGAAATTTTGTGCAATAGATACAATAGAAAAACATTGGAGAGGCACCAATATGAGAAGAGCCATTTCACAAAATGAAACATGGTGGATTCACAAATTAGATAGTATGACACCTAAAGGGTTAAATGTCGAAATTGATATAAATTGTTTTATTAATGATTTTTAGTAGTTTTATATAATTATTTATTAGTAAGTTTTTAATCTATTTTATTAACATCTTTTTAGCCTGTAATTATTGATTTGTCTAGCTTATGATATATTTTTATTCTAACCTTGTAAAATATTATCCATATTTATTAATATTTATGACTATATTTATGGAATCGCTCATGAGCAATCGAAAGATGTATGAGCCGAAATAAATCAATATTGTAGAAATTGGTAGCATTCACCAGGAGAGGGCAATATGGAGCGCCCTCAGCATATAACAAAAATACCGAGATTGAGTCATTGTTTTTAAATTAAAGTTCCATTAACATGCTGTTTACAAATAAAGCATTCACTCCGGCATATTAATTACAGGAATTATTAACAGTTAACATCTAGGAGCAAATGTATCAGTCCACGGACTGGATACAAAGTAGGAGTGGCAATGTAGCATATTTAACAGAGTGGTACGCTCTACATGTCAGCTACAGATGACGCTGTGTCTTACAGCGAAACGCGTCTAGCGATTGGTCGAGCGAGTACCACGTGATTCCCAGCCGGAGGATCGTATGCTGCGGGAGCAACTCACCGCCGAGCCGTCCTTTGTATTCTTGCATGCTTTTTAACTATGTTTGTGAGTATAAACCCTGCAGTATACCCCAATAAATGCTTTGTTAAAACGATCTTCACCATGATCAGTTTTCTTTTATGAGGATACCGGGGATGGATCTTTACCTTCCAGCAACGATCTTTTTATACTAATCGGAGAAGCTGTGTGCAACAGTCTATTTCATGCCTGCTATTAACTACTTGGTGGTAAGTAGATAACCAAAGGGGGAAACCCCGCATACAGCACAGATCAAGCACTTTATGATTATTGTGGAAGGATTCACCATTCCGGAAGGATGGATTAATGGACATTTAATTTGAAGCACTATTTATGATTACATTTGCATTTGATGAAGTTTATGATTTTTATGAATTTTATGAATGTTTATGCATTATTAATCACTTGAATTTAAAGATCATTACAATTAATTTTAAGCAGCGCTGCAATCACATTTCCCACTCCTCAACATTACCCGATCACTGTGTCTACGCTCCTCAACATTACACGATCACTGTGTCTACGCTCCTCAACATTACACGATCACTGTGTCTACGCTCCTCAACATTACACGATCACTGTGTCTACGCTCCTCAATGTTATCCAATCACTGTGTCTATGCTCCTCAACATTACCCGATCACTGTGTCTATGCTCCTCAATGTTACCCGATCACTGTGTCTATGCTCCTCAATGGTATCCAATCATTGTGTCTACACACCTCATTGTTAACCGGCCACTGCATCTTCACTGCTTAATCTTGTCTGATCAATGGTGTCCTCAATGCTGAGAAATTCAGGCAGATAATTCTCCATCATGTTATACCATCAGAGAGGCATTGTCAAGGTCTTACCTTGCCCTCCTGTTGGCAGCCATCTAGGACATGTGCAGACTGCTGCCTCCTATAAACTCTGATTGCATCATCAGTTGCCTGCTGCCTGGGTGTCGCACAGTGATGATGCTGCACACCTGGCTATATCTATTACCTGATGGGTTGCAGTCCTTGCCCTTGTGTTTGTGCTCCAAGGTGCATCTCTGCTAGCAGACTTCTATTCTCCATGTTCCTCAGTGTAGGACCTGACTGTGCTGACAACTCTCCTGGCTCTTGACCCTGTATCAGCAGACGACCTCACATTGGCAGATGACCCGGCATCGGTAGACTACCCTCTTCTGGACTCGACCCCGGCTTGGATGACTACCAGCTTCTGGACTTGACCACGGCTAGTTCCTGCTCTAACTTCCTCACTCTTGCTGTACGTTTATTGTTGTTTGCTCCAATAAACTGCTTTATTTCACCTGCATCCCTGTGTGGTATGGTTTTCTGGCACCATGACAGTATGCAAGGGCCATGAATCCTGATGCTCCTACGCTCCCCATGCTGGTTACCAGGCTTGATCAGGAAGATCACCTTTTGGGTCAGTTCACTCAGGCATTGCAGACATTGCTTGCATGCACAGCGCACCTTGCTCCTGGTGCTGCTAGGCTGGTGGTTCCTCCTGTTGTTGCACCTGCTGCTGCTCCTGTTGCGGCTCCTGCAGTTGCAGCTGGAGTCGCTGTTACCAGAGAGATTACTGGTTCAACCCCCCCTTCCGTAGCGCTATGGGGGTGAACTGAGTCAGTCTCATGGCTTCCTAAACCAAGTGGGCATTTATTATGAGATAGTTCCTCTGGCATTTCCGTCTGACAGGTCCAAGGTGGACTTCCTAATCTCGTTGCTCTCAGACAAGGCCTTGGCCTGGGCGAATCCCTTATGGGAGAACGATAATCCTGTGATACTTGATTTCCTGAGTTTTGTTGCTCATAGGGTATTCGATGTGCCTGCTCACTCTGCCTCTTCTGCAAAACTGCTCCTGTCCATTCAACAGGGTATACGAACCATTGCCGAGTATGCCATCGAATTTCGCACCCTGGCAGCGGAGGTGGGCTGGAATAATGAGGCTCTGGGGGCTGTCTTCTCTCATGGTCTCTCTGATGGATTGCGGCCAGGGATCTCCCTGACGAGCGCGAGGCTCTCATTTCCTTCCTGATTTTGATCGATACCAGGCTTAGGGAGAGACCATCATTTAAGGAGCGCCTGTGGAGGTCTCCTACCAGATTGGCTCCTAGGTTTTCTTTCCCACCCATTCCTCCCTCCCCTCCTATGCCTCCTGGGGATGGTGTGTCTAGCTGTGAACCCATGCAGCTGGGGTTCACTCTCCTTTCCGAGGCTGAGTGGACCTTTAGGAGGAGGGAGAGCCGGTGCCTGTATTGTGGTCTTGGTAGGCATTTCCTGAAATCTTGTCAGACCCATCCGGGAAACGCTTGCACCTAAGGTCCTGTTGGGGGCAGATCTTAAGTGGAATTTCCTCGTCCCCGGTTTCCTGTAAAAATAAACTGCTAATCACAGCTGTCCTCTCCTCTTTTGGCGGTTACTCAGGCATTGGTAGACTCCGGTGCTGGCGGTTATTTTATTGGCAGGATGTTTGCTACTGCGAATTCCATTCCCTTGCAGCCTCGTGTTTCTCCACTAGTTATTGAAGCGATTGATGGCAAACCCCTGCAGCCAGCACAGGTTACCCACGAGACTGTTTCGGTTGACATGGCGATAGGGGCTGTTCAAAGGGAGTCAACCTGTTTCCAGGTTATTTTGTCCCCACACTATGTTGTTTTGGGGTGCCCTTGGCTTCAGAAACAAAATCCGACCTTTGATTGGCAGTCGGTCAATATCCTCTCTTGGTCTCCACAGTGTGGCATTGTTTGTATCCATGGGTCTGTTAAGGTACTTTGTACCTCCTCGGATTCAGTGTTGCCTTCTGAATATCATGAGTTTTAAGATGTATTTGACAAGGTGCGCGCTGGTACTCTTCCTTCTCATCGTCCATACGATTGTGTCATAGACTTGCAACATGGTGCCATTCCCCCTTGTGGCAGGGTTTATCCTCTCTCAGTTGCAGACAATAAGGCCATGGAGGAGTACCCTGTGGATGTGCTTGCCTGGGGGCACATTTGCAAGTCCACTTCTCCAACGGTGCCATTTTTTTCTTCGTAAAGAAAAAGGAGGATGAGTTGAGACCTTGCATTGATTATAGGGTCCTCAAGCGCATCACGGGTTAAGAATGCATACCCGATTCTGTTTATTACTGAATTGTTCGACTGCTTCAAGGGAGCAATGGTCTTTACCAAGCTTGACCTAAGGGCCACGTATAACCTCATAAGGATCAAGGATGGCGACGAGTGGAAGACCGCGTTTAATACCAGAACAGTTGATTACGAATCTCTGGTAATGCCTTTTGGCTTGTGCAATGCATGCGCTGTCTTCCAGGAGTTCATCAATGATGCCTTTTGTGATATGTTGCAGCAATTTGGAAGACTTCTTGATTTACTTGGACTCCACTGAATCCCACTACCGGGATGTCAGATTGGTGCTGCAATGGTTACGTAAGAATGGGCTTTTCTGTAAGCTTGAGAAATGTGAATTCCACCTGTTTCACGTTGCCTTCTTGGGCTACATCAGGTAGATGACCCTGCATCGGTAGACTACCCGCTTCTGGACTCGACCCTGGATTGGATGATTACCCGCTTCTGGACTCGACCCCGGCTTGGATGATTACCCGCTTCTGGACTCGACCCCGGCTTGGATGATTACCCGCTTCTGGACTCGACCCTGGATTGGATGATTACCCTCTTCTGGACTCGACCCCGGATTGGATGATTACCCGCTTCTGGACTCGACCCCGGATTGGATGATTACCAGCTTCTGGACTCGACCCCGGATTGGATGATTACCAGCTTCTGTACTCGACCCCGGCATGGATGATTACCCGCTTCTGTACTCGACCCCGGATTATATGATTACCCGCTTCTGTACTCGACCCCGGCTTGTTCCTGCTCTCACTTCCTCACTCTTGCTGTGCTTTTATTGTTGTTTGCTCCAATAAACTGATTTCTTTCACCTGCATTCCCGTGTGGTCGGGTTTCCTGGCACCCTGACAGGCATGTGAATGAGTTTAAAGAAGAACAAGGAGTCCTGGAAGTGATAGATAGAGGTCCACAAAAGAGGTCCATCAGAGGACCCTCATCCTCCTGTGGGTCAGTGTGACCCTGATAATCCCTTACAACATTTTTATTAACATGAAACCAGCCATGTCTCCTTTAGAGTGATGGACTATTCCATGGGGATATAAAGGATTATTCAGTTAAAGTAGATTCACTGAAACATCCGGTCCACCCTGGATAGCAGAAGTAGTAATTGGAACTTCTCAGCAGTGGATGAAGGTGTTTCAGTGATGGGTGCTGGTAGAATGATTGGTTGTCACCTGTAAATTCAGGCCTGAAATGTTTGCTTGGTCAGCTTTTTGATTAGGGCACATTTGGGATGTATATGGGGTGTGTTTAGGGCACATTTGGGATGTATATGGGGTGTGTTTAGGGCACATTTGGGATGTATATGGGGTGTGTTTAGGGCACATTTGGGATGTATATGGGGTGTGTTTAGGGCACATTTGGGATGTATATGGGGTGTGTTTAGGGCACATTTGGGGTGTATATGGGGTGTGTTTAGGGCACATTTGGGATGTATATGGGGTGTATGTTTAGGGCACATTTGGGGTGTATATGGGGTGTATGTTTAGGGCACATTTGGGGTGTTGTGGGGAATCACATTTACTGGGTTCAGGGCCGTCTTTAAAACAGGGCAAAAGGGGCAGCTGCCCTGGGCCCAGCCATTGTTGTAGGGCCCAAAGCAGCTGCCCCTTGAGCCCCCATTGTCTTCGAATATTTGATAAGTGGATTGGGGAGGGCCCAAGAAAATATTTGCCCAGGGTCCAATCAATATTAAAGACAGCCCTGACTGGGTTTCCCACATTTCAGTGTCTACTTGCATTGGTCCGATGGCACAAGATGTGGACGGCCTGGTTCTTGCTATGAGAGCTCTGCTGTGTGATGAGATGTTCCGACTCGACCCCAATGTTCCCCCCTTCTACTTCAATGAGGAGGTAAGGAGGCCCCCTCTACAGGTGGGATTTACTGTACCTCTCTGTTATAATTAATCAGCTGAAGGTGAGAATGGTTTTTTATCTGTCCATGGATTGGGAGGTTGAGGCTTTTTTCTGTATTCATTGACCAGCACAGTGACCACACTTTGCCTTTTGTAGAAGTTCTCCAGTAATCAGCCTCTCCGCATCGGATATTATGAGGAAGACGGATTCTTTCAGCCAAACCCCAGTATGAGGCGCATTCTGCTGGAGACCAAGAAGCTTCTAGAGGAGGCCGGACACAAGGTGAGTGGTCAAACTTTGGGTTTGTGCTTCATGTATGGTATAAACCGCCACCATATCCAGGGAAGTGGCTCATATGTTATATTCTGGGGGGGGGGGGGGGGGGAGGTAAAAGGAATAACATACAGCTGAGCTGACCTTATACCGAGTCCACACAGTGCAAAGACACAGCCACACACACATAATACTTGTATTGTCTCCTCAGCTGATCCCCTTCAGTGTAATACGGGTGCACGATGCCATGGACTTGTTCGTGAAGGCTTTGCTCGGAGATGGAGGCAGAACACTGGGAGATAAATTGTAGGTTCTAAGTTATATGGTGCCATAACCCATAGCAACCAATCAGAAGTCATCAGCTTCTAATCTGACTGTGCTGGAAAGAATGGGAGGGTGTGGAGTCGTGTTGTAAAGGGACATTTGATAGAATTTGTGTTGTCATTGGTTGTGCAGCATTTCTATGGGTCTTTATAAGTCTGCTCTGTATGAACTCACTGCTAGGATTGCAGTACAGCTGATGGTGCAGATTTATCAAAACTGGAGCAAAGGGTTGGCAACCATTCAGGTGTCTCCTTTCACTTTACTGGACAATTTTTCAGAGAATCTGACTGGGGAGCAGGGGGTTATCATATGCTGTTTGTGTGATGTGCTGTGCGGGCCAGATTGCTTCTTGTGACTCCAGTGTGTTGTGCCTGGTATTGTGGTGGGTAGGTTGGATGTTGTGGTGGGTAGGTTGGATGTTGTGGTGGGTAGGTTGGATGTTGTGTTGGGTTTTGTAGTGGGTAGGTTGGATGTTGTGTTGGGTATTGTGGTGGGTTGGTTGGATGTTGTGTTGGGTATTGTGGTGGGTAGGTTGCATGTTGTGTTGGGTATTGTGGTGGGTTGGTTGGATGTTGTGTTGGGTTTTGTGGTGGGTAGGTTGGATGTTGTGTTGGGTTTTGTGGTGGGTAGGTTGGATGTTGTGTTGGGTTTTGTGGTGGGTGGGTTGGATGTTGTGTTGGGTATTGTGGTGGGTAGGTTGCATGTTGTGTTGGGTATTGTGGTGGGTTGGTTGGATGTTGTGTTGGGTTTTGTGGTGGGTAGGTTGGATGTTGTGTTGGGTTTTGTGGTGGGTAGGTTGGATGTTGTGTTGGGTTTTGTGGTGGGTGGGTTGGATGTTGTGTTGGGTATTGTGGTGGGTAGGTTGGATGTTGTGTTGGGTATTGTGGTGGGTTGGTTGGATGTTGTGTTGGGTATTGTGGTGGGTAGGTTGGATGTTGTGTTTTGTGGTGGGTAGGTTGGATGTTGTGTTGGGTTTTGTGGTGAGTGGGTTGGATGTTGTGTTGGGTATTGTGGTGGGTAGGTTAGATGTTGTGTTGGGTTTTGTGGTGGGTAGGTTGCATGTTGTGTTGGATAGGTTGGATGTTATGTTGGGTTTTGTGGTGGGTAGGTTGCATGTTGTGTTGGGTATTGTGGTGGGTTGGTTGGATGTTGTGTTGGGTATTGTGGTGGGTAGGTTGGATGTTGTGTTGGGTTTTGTGGTGGGTAGGTTGGATGTTGTGTTGGGTTTTGTGGTGGGTAGGTTGGATGTTGTGTTGGGTTTTGTGGTGGGTAGGTTGGATGTTGTGTTGGGTATTGTGGTGGGAGGGGTTGGATGTTGTGTTGGGATCAGCGAGAAAACCCCGGAAACGGGATCACAAAAGAGGGGGGGGGGGATTCTTATGCCTCATCTACTCACCCGAATCAATGAAATAGGGGTGTGGGGTTCCCAGGGTAAGTTAACCAGTAACAAAAAATTCCATAGCAGGATGCTATGCAGGGAAAGTAGGGAAGGACCCAAGCGGTATATACCGTATAAGGCTTAAAAATGATTCCTTTATTGAAAGAAGTAAAAAAGAGATATATATAACGGCAATAAGTCAAAACCAAAGACATACAATTATTAAACCACCCCAGGTGGTGAGCCAGACATTGTAACCAATGGACTGATCAATAAATAATATAGGATGTATGACCAACTAAATAAGTGTAACAATACGAATCGTGAAATGTTACCATGCTGTATATGTGATCACACTGAGTTTGGCCACTAGATGGCCTCACTTTCAGCTGTTGAAACCATTACAGGTAATATAAAAATCTGGAAGCCGATCGATCCATGCGATCAAGTGGATGAAAACGGTCAATAAGTATCAAAAGTCACAATGTGTGATCCCTGTGAAGAGGTGCTAAAGATCAATATTCATCATAGATGTTATAGATGAAATAGGAAAGATTTTCCAAGTGTGAGCCAAATGGCGATCAGCACAGATGAATGGATATCGGATCAGACTCAGGGAGACCCAGATAATATTATAATGGGACACATAAATCAGAAACTTCCTTTGGTCCCATAGGGTTGGATTTTCTACCGATTCATACAATTGCCCCTTCACAGGAGGCTCCCGACTTCAGGATAGTCTATCCATGCCGGGAGGATTGGAGTGGAAATTTCAGTGAATGGATGGATGTTATCTATCGGTCTATGAGGGTTGAAAAACGGTCTCCAAGCAGTGAGTAACGAACTCCCAATTTGTAGTTTCATGTTTTGGTGAATTCTTCTGGGGTTCCTGCAAAGTACCGACACCCCCCCCCCCCCTCCATTCACCAATATACACCGGACTGTATTATGTACCTGACTAATGGAAATGTTACATATGTTTATTCTCTGGATGAATCATAGCGCTAACTGAATAGAACAGCAGATCTGATCCTGAGATGGACTCTAATTGGATGAGTCTCTCTACATTCACAATTCAATCGGCATCAATCTGTTCATTGGAGTTGTCGGTGGGATTAATCCATCACTTTGCAAAGCAGCTGCATTTATATTTTTGGTGGAGAATCCAGCGTCTTCCTATGGGACCAAAGGAAGTTTCTGATTTATGTGTCCCATTATAATATTATCTGGGTCTCCCTGATTCTGATCCGATATCCATTCATCTGTGCTGATCGCCATTTGTCTCACACTTGGAAAATCCTTCCTATTCGATCTATGATGAATATTGATCTTTAGCATCGCTTCTTGGCCATTTGGCTAAGATCAGGTGTAGTATCTGTTCCTATCAGTGGGTATGGACCTTGATGGTTAGTATTGGCAGGGGCTAGAAGGTACCGGGGCGCTCTGGGTGTAACTGGAGGACCGGGCAGTAGGCACTGTCAGAGAAAGCCGGATGGGTCCGCTGCCTTCTGATTTGAATGGGTCCGCCCCTATCAGTTTGAAGGGAGCGGGAAAGCTGGTGTTGGCACTCACATCGGTTAGTATTGCTCCTGGATGTAATTGGTAAGGAATTGGGATGGCGGTGGGGGGGCTTTTTCCTCCTGGATTGGACTGGGCCTTTGGATGGAGGGCCTTGTCCCCAGTTGAAGGCAGGCTCTCCCTAATGCTGTTCACGTTCCAAGCCTCCTGATGGGATAGGGCTACACTGGGTCTGGCCAGGGGCCGAGACTGAAAGAGCCCGTGGTGTATGTGCCCCTGGGGTGGCAGCCCAGGGGTGCCTCAATTCTCACCAGTGAGGGGCAGCTCACCTGAGTTTTTTGGCACCTTGGTCACTGCACCATCACACTTTTTCTGCACCTGCCTCTAGGGACGGCCTTTTGGCCAGCACCAGAGGAATTTTTTATTCCTGGCCGGGGGGCCTGCCAAGGTCCTGCACTTTGGCACTACCCAGCACTTCTCCACTTCCCCTTTCCCCACTCTGTTTTTCTTTGTCGTGTGTCACGTTTGTCCCTTTTTGGTTGTCCAGTCACTTTGCATGATTAGTACGGCGTAGGTCCTCGGGCCTGCCTTGAAAGTCTTGGGAGGGGGTGGATATGGCCTTTTGGCTTAGTTCGCCCTCTCTCATGGGGTCTCCCTTCGGGGGAGCCCTACCTAGTACTCGGGGTGGGCTGTTTCGGCAGTCCCCCTGAAGAATGGGGTCTGCCCGGCTTCGGCTGGGTGGACCAAAGTGAGTACCTCAGTCCCTGTCAGGAGCTTCGCGCCCCGGGGGATCAGGGTCAGGGCCCTTCCTCTTCGGAGGAGGGCCATGTGTACGCCTTGTGCACTTTTTGTGTGTCTCACGTTTGCGTGTGTGCACTTTTTTATGCACCGGGTGTAAAGTCTTTTGAGTGTTTCACACACCACGGGCTTAAAAAAATAAATAAATAAATTGATCTTTAGCACCTCTTCCCAGGGATCACACATTGTGACTTTTGATACTTATTGACCGTTTTCATCCACTTGATCGCATGGATCGATCGGCTTCCAGATTTTTATATTACCTGTAATGGTTTCAACAGCTGAAAGTGAGGCCATCTAGTGGCCAAACTCAGTGTGATCACATATACAGCATGGTAACATTTCACGATTAGTATTGTTACACTTATTTAGTTGGTCATACATCCTATATTATTTATTGATGAGTCCGTTGGTTACAATATCTGCCTCCCCACCTGGGGTATTTTAATAATTGTATGTCTTTGATTTTGACTTATTGCCGTTATATGTCTCTTTTTTACTTCTTTCAATAAAGGAATCATTTTTAAGCCAAATACCGCTTGGGTCCTTCCCTACTTTCCCTGCATAGCATCCTGCTATGGAATTTTTTGTTACTGGATTTTATGTTGGGATTAGTGGTGGGTAGGTTGAATGTTGTGGGGGGTAGGTTGGGTGTTGTGTTGGGGATTGTGATGGGTTGGTTGGATGTTGTGTTGGGTATTGTGGTGGGTAGGTTGGATGTTATGTTGGGATTAGTGGTGGGTAGGTTGAATGTTGTGGGGGGTAGGTTGGGTGTTGTGTTGGGATTTGTGGTGGGTAGGTTGGGTGTTGTGTTGGGGATTGTGGTGGGTAGGTTGGATGTTGTGGTGGTTAGGTTGGATGTTGTGTTGGATATTGTGGTGGGTAGGTTGGATGTTGTGTTGGGTAGGTTGGATGTTGTGTTGGAGATTGAGGTGGGTAGGTTGGATGTTGTGTTGGGTATTGTGGTGGGTAGGTTGGATATTGTGGTGGGTAGGTTGGATGTTGTGGTGGGTGGGTTGGATGCTGTGTTGGAGATTGAGGTGGGTAGGTTGGATGTTGTGTTGGGTATTGTGGTGGGTAGGTTGGATGTTGTGTTGGAGATTGAGGTGGGTAGGTTGGATGTTGTGTTGGGTAGGTTGGATATTGTGTTGGGTATTGTGGTGGGTAGGTTGGATATTGTGGTGGGTAGGTTGGATGTTGTGGTGGGTGGGTTGGATGCTGTGTTGGAGATTGAGGTGGGTAGGTTGGATGTTGTGTTGGGTATTGTGGTGGGTAGGTTGGATGTTGTGTTGGAGATTGAGGTGGGTAGGTTGGATGTTGTGTTGGGTAGGTTGGATGTTGTGTTGGGTATTGTGGTGGGTAGGTTGGATGTTGTGTTGGAGATTGAGGTGGGTAGGTTGGATGTTGTGTTGGGTATTGTGGTGGGTAAGTTGGATGTTGTGTTGGGTATTGTGGTGGGTAGGTTGGATATTGTGGTGGGTAGGTTGGATGTTGTGGTGGGTGGGTTGGATGTTGTGTTTGGTAGGCTGGATGTTGTGTTGGGTATTGTGTTGGGTAGGTTGTATGTTGTGTTGGGTAGGTTGGATGTTGTGTTGGGTTTTGTGGTGGTTAGGTTTGGTGTTGTGTTGGGTGTTGTGTTGGGTGTTGTGGTGGTTAGGTTGGGTGTTGTGTTGGTTGTTGTGGTGGGTAGGTTGGATGTTGTATTGGGTGTTGTGGTGGTTAGGTTGGGTGTTGTGTTGGTTGTTGTGTTGGGTAGGTTGGATGTTGTGGTGGGTATTGTGTTGGGTAGGTTGGATGTTGTGTTGGGTAGGTTGGATGTTGTGTTGGGTGTTGTGGTGGTTAGGTTTGGTGTTGTGTTGGGTGTTGTGGTGGTTAGGTTGGGTGTTGTGTTGGTTGTTGTGGTGGGTAGGTTGGATGTTGTGGTGGGTAGGTTGGATGTTGTGTTGGGTATTGTGGTGGGTAGGTTGGGTGTTGTGTTGAGTAGGTTGGATGTTGTGTTGGGTAGGTTGGATGTTGTGGTGGGTAGGTTGGATGTTGTGTTGGGTAGGTTGGATGTTGTGGTGGGTAGGTTGGATGTTGTGTTGGGTATTGTGGTGGGTAGGTTAGATGTTGTGGTGGGTAGGTTGGGTGTTGTGTTGGGTAGGTTGGATGTTGTGTTGGGTAGGTTGGATGTTGTGGTGGGTAGGTTGGATGTTGTGTTGGGTAGGTTGGATGTTGTGGTGGGTAGGTTGGATGTTGTGTTGGGTAGGTTGGATGTTGTGGTGGGTAGGTTGGATGTTGTGTTGGGTATTGTGGTGGGTAGGTTGGATGTTGTGTTGGGTATTGTGGTGGGTAGGTTAGATGTTGTGGTGGGTAGGTTGGGTATTGTGGTGGGTAGGTTGGATGTTGTGTTGGGTAGGTTGGATGTTGTGGTGGGTAGGTTGGGTATTGTGGTGGGTAGGTTGGATGTTGTGTTGGGTAGGTTGGATGTTGTGATGGGTAGGTTGGGTATTGTGGTGGGTAGGTTGGGTATTGTGGTGGGTAGGTTGGATGTTGTGGTGGGTAGGTTGGATGTTGTGGTGGGTAGGTTGGGTATTGTGGTGGGTAGGTTGGATGTTGTGGTGGGTAGGTTGGGTATTGTGGTGGGTAGGTTGGGTATTGTGGTGGGTAGGTTGGATGTTGTGGTGGGTAGGTTGGGTATTGTGGTGGGTAGGTTTGGTATTGTGGTGGGTAGGTTGGGTATTGTGTTGGGTAGGTTGGATGTTGTGTTGGGTAGGTTGGATGTTGTGTTGGGTGTTGTGGTGGTTAGGTTTGGTGTTGTGTTGGGTGTTGTGGTGGTTAGGTTGGGTGTTGTGTTGGTTGTTGTGGTGGGTAGGTTGGATGTTGTGGTGGGTAGGTTGGATGTTGTGTTGGGTATTGTGGTGGGTAGGTTGGGTGTTGTGTTGAGTAGGTTGGATGTTGTGTTGGGTAGGTTGGATGTTGTGGTGGGTAGGTTGGATGTTGTGTTGGGTAGGTTGGATGTTGTGGTGGGTAGGTTGGATGTTGTGTTGGGTATTGTGGTGGGTAGGTTAGATGTTGTGGTGGGTAGGTTGGGTGTAGTGTTGGGTAGGTTGGATGTTGTGTTGGGTAGGTTGGATGTTGTGGTGGGTAGGTTGGATGTTGTGTTGGGTAGGTTGGATGTTGTGGTGGGTAGGTTGGATGTTGTGTTGGGTAGGTTGGATGTTGTGGTGGGTAGGTTGGATGTTGTGTTGGGTATTGTGGTGGGTAGGTTGGATGTTGTGTTGGGTATTGTGGTGGGTAGGTTAGATGTTGTGGTGGGTAGGTTGGGTATTGTGGTGGGTAGGTTGGATGTTGTGTTGGGTAGGTTGGATGTTGTGGTGGGTAGGTTGGGTATTGTGGTGGGTAGGTTGGATGTTGTGTTGGGTAGGTTGGATGTTGTGATGGGTAGGTTGGGTATTGTGGTGGGTAGGTTGGGTATTGTGGTGGGTAGGTTGGATGTTGTGGTGGGTAGGTTGGATGTTGTGGTGGGTAGGTTGGGTATTGTGGTGGGTAGGTTGGATGTTGTGGTGGGTAGGTTGGGTATTGTGGTGGGTAGGTTGGGTATTGTGGTGGGTAGGTTGGATGTTGTGGTGGGTAGGTTGGGTATTGTGGTGGGTAGGTTGGGTATTGTGGTGGGTAGGTTGGATGTTGTGGTGGGTAGGTTGGATGTTGTGGTGGGTAGGTTGGATGTTGTGTTGGGTAGGTTGGATGTTGTGTTGGAGATTGAGGTGGGTAGGTTGGATGTTGTGGTGGGTAGGTTGGGTATTGTGGTGGGTAGGTTGGGTATTGTGTTGGAGATTGAGGTGGGTAGGTTGGATGTTGTGGTGGGTAGGTTGGGTATTGTGGTGGGTAGGTTGGGTATTGTGGTGGGTAGGTTGGATGTTGTGTTGGGTAGGTTGGATGTTGTGGTGGGTAGGTTGGATGTTGTGTTGGGTATTGTGGTGGGTAGGTTGGGTATTGTGGTGGGTAGGTTGGGTATTGTGGTGGGTAGGTTGGATGTTGTGTTGGGTAGGTTGGATGTTGTGTTGGGTAGGTTGGATGTTGTGGTGGGTAGGTTGGGTATTGTGGTGGGTAGGTTGGATGTTGTGTTGGGTAGGTTGGATGTTGTGTTGGGTAGGTTGGGTATTGTGGTGGGTAGGTTGGGTATTGTGGTGGGTAGGTTGGATGTTGTGTTGGGTAGGTTGGATGTTGTGGTGGGTAGGTTGGATGTTGTGTTGGGTATTGTGGTGGGTAGGTTGGGTATTGTGGTGGGTAGGTTGGGTATTGTGGTGGGTAGGTTGGGTATTGTGGTGGGTAGGTTGGATGTTGTGTTGGGTAGGTTGGATGTTGTGGTGGGTAGGTTGGATGTTGTGTTGGGTATTGTGGTGGGTAGGTTGGGTATTGTGGTGGGTAGGTTGGGTATTGTGGTGGGTAGGTTGGGTATTGTGGTGGGTAGGTTGGGTATTGAGGTGGGTAGGTTGGATGTTGTGTTGGGTAGGTTGGATGTTGTGTTGTTCTGGGTATGGGGGTTGGCAGGCTGTCTCTCATTGAGTCAGGTAAAGTCATGTTAATGAATGAGTTTCTATGGCAGGTCACAGTTTTGTCCATTTTTTCCTCCCACCAGTAAAGACGTTATGTTGGACTCACATCTACTGGACGTGTTTCTTCTGTGCAAGATTCCAGGAGCAGTGAAGAAGTTCCTATCCTTCATTCTTCATCCAATAGTGAGCATCCATACACTGACAGATATCAGATCTGCTGCTGGGTTTGATTTTCTTTGGGCCTGGGATGTTTGCTGTTGGTCGGTCCTTCAGCACTTTTAGGAAAATATTTTGTCCCTCGTGCCGACAACGTTTACCAACCAAGACTTTCAGGACTCGAAACTTCTGCTAAACCAAGTACAGGGCAACTTCCAATCTGTAATACTTAGCCCAGGGGTCTTCAAACTACGGCCCTCCAGTTGTTCAGGAACTACAATTCCCATCATGCCTAGTCACGTCTGTGAATGTCAGATTATTACAATGCCTCATGGGATTTGTAGTTCCCCCACAGCTGGAGGGCCGTAGATTTGAGGATCCCTGAGTCTTAGTCCTTTCCTTCTACCCCCGTCTACCATAGCAGAGAAGACTTCTTGTCTGAGCTTGGCTCCATCCACATTTCTCCAAAGAGCCCCAGCCGGTGAGAGACCCCCCTGCCATGGCACACGTCTGGAGAAATGTGTGAACAGTGAATGGAGGAACCAATCATAGGACAGTGAGGGAAAAAGTATGTGACCCCCCTGCTGATTTTGTACGTTTCCCCGCTGACAAAGAATCGATCAGTCTATAATTTTATTGGTCGGTTTATTTTACCAGTGAGAGACGGAATAACAACAAAAATATCCAGAAAAACGCATTTCAATAAAGTTATAAATTGATTTGCAATTTAATGAGTGAAATAAGTATTTGACCCCTTAGTAGTTGGTGGGGAAACCCTTGTTGGCAATCACAGAGGTCAGAGGTCACAGAGGTCAGACGTTTCTTGTAGTTGGGGTCACAGAGGTCAGACGTTTCTTGTAGTTGGCCTCCAGGTTTGCACACATCTCAGGAGGGATTTTCTCCTCTCTGCAGATCCTCTCCAAGTCATTGAGGTTTTGAGGTTGACGTTTGGTAACTCCAACCTTCAGCTCCCTCCACAGATTTTCTATGGGATTGAGGTCTGGAGACTGGCTAGGCCACTCCAGGACCTTAGAGGGAAACTCCAGTCAAAAATGAAGTTTTTCCTATTACTAGTATGTTCAATATCTTTATCTTTTGATATTATTCATTTTCTGGTTAGCTGCTTGTGTAGCTTAGAAAGTCGAATGTAAACTAGACAATCAGCTCCTTCCTGTTCCTCACCGACAACGCTGTCTCCTTCTATCTGAAACTGATAAGTTGTATTTCACTTCCTGAAAAGGTTGTCAGTCATTCTTAGACAAGCATGTCCAGCCCCACCCCCATCCCTCCTATCCTTTACACTTCATTCCTTTATTCAAAGCCTCGTTTAGACTAGCAGCTTCTCCTGAGAGAGAGGGGGAGGGGTCACGTGATCGGCACAATGTATGAAAGAAATAAGGTACAAAGGAACATTTGTGCAAGGTTACAAGAATACGGATCCATTTCTATTGCTCATTACATGTGAGTGACGAGTTTTAGGCTCCATTTCCACGAGTGCAACTTGTCATTCGACTTTGGACACATAAAGTCGCATGACAAGTTACAGCCCATTGATTTCAATGGCACCCATTCCCACCTATGCGACTTTGAAAATCAGCGACTTTGAAAAGGTGCCTGCACAACTTCGATCCAGACAGTGTAAAGTTGTATCAAAGCTGCACTCAGTTGCACTCTAAATCACACAATCTAATAGTCGCACTAGTGGAAATGTAGCCACTAGGCTATAGTGCGACTTTGATTCCACTTTGAGTGCAGCTTTGATCCAACTTTACACACTCTGGATCAAAGTCACATCAAAGTAGTGCAGGTACCTTTTCAAGATCGCTGATTATCAAAGTCACATAGTTGGGAACGGGTGCCCCTGAAGTCAATGGGCTGTGACTTGTCATGTGACTTTGTGTCCAAAGTCACATGACAAGTCGCACTAGTGGAAACGGAGCTTTAGTCTACATTTCCACTATTCGGACCCCCAAAGTCGTGCAATTTAGAGTGCGACTTTGATCCAACTTTACACTCTCTGGATCAAAGTTGCATCAAAAATTGCATCAAAGTAGTGCAGGTGCCTTTTCAAAGTTGCATAGATGGGAACGTGTGCCATTGAATTCAATGGGCTGTGACTTGTCATGCGACTATGTGTTTACACTTATAATAATGTGTATTGTACTTCATGAGCTGGATGAAGGCAAGTCTGCTAGTTAATTAGCTCAAGTTAATTAAATCACTGCCATCTATGAGTTGCTAGTGGGAAAGTAGTATACTGTTTGTGTTGGTTGTTCCCAGGTGAGATCTTCCATGGAGCCCCAGACTGAGGGAGACTGACAGTTATTTTGTGTTTCTTAAAAAAAAGGGGGGGGGGGTGATGGTGCGCTTCAAGGATGAATAAAAATATTCAAATAAATACAAATAAATCGTATGTGGATGTGATATATGTGCTTCAATCAAAATAGTGAAAAAACATTTAAATAATAAATCACTCTAATAAAGTGCTTGGTGCTGTGAAATTATTCAAATCCCAAAACCTATAAATTATTACAAATTCAAGTGGTGAAACGAAAAGTTCATTAAAGGTAATCAATTAATGTCCAAAAAAATCAAGATGTGTCTTCATTCACAATATAAATGCTTCAAAAGAGTGCTTTTAGGTGCAAGTAAGGTGTTGTGACTACTTTCCTCCACTCCCTGAGGAAGTCACGTGACGTGACGTAACGCGTAGGAGGTGCCCAAACAACCGGAAGTGACGTGACGGACGGGTTGATGTCCCCGTAGCTCTGTTAGATGGTTTCCATGCTGTAAACAAGCAAGCTTAATGTAAGTGCAATACTTTTTATGCGAAATAAAGTGTCTATAATACTTCACCATGATGGCTCTTTTTATTTAATGAGCCCCCGAGGTCGTGGCAGGAAAAATATCCGCGATATAAGGAGCCCCATACAAGGAACTCCGGAGGGATATTTAAGATCGGCAATACACATAGGACCCCCTAGAAAGGTCCCGGGAGCCAGAAGGAACCCTGTCAAAGGAAAAAGGCACACAAACACAGGCGTTATATTTATATATTGGAGGTGAGAGTTTAGAGCACCTAGAAGTGACACCTGGTGGAGGAAAGTAGTCACAACACCTTACTGGCACCTAAAAGCACTCTTTTGAAGCATTTATATTGTGAATGAAGACACATCTTGATTTTTTTGGACATTAATTGATTACCTTTAATGAACTTTTCGTTTCACCACTTGAATTTGTAATAATTTATAGGTTTTGGGATTTGAATAATTTCACAGCACCAAGCACTTTATTAGAGTGATTTATTATTTAAATGTTTTTTCACTCTTTTGATTGAAGCACATATATCACATCCACATACAATTTATTTGTATTTATTTGAATATTTTTATTCATCCTTGAAGCGCACCATCACCCCTCCCCCCCTTTTTTTATTGAACTTTAAACTGGTTTGTAGTGTCAGTACCGTGGTGCAGCATTAAGGAGGGATTGAAATAGTCCAGGATAGCGCAGGAACCACTTACACGTATATATTTTCTGTTTCTTCCAACCAACTGTTGTCACCTCTCACCAAGCTGCTTGGCGATGGTCTTGTAGCCCATTCCAGCCTTGTGTAGGTCTCCAATCTTCTCCCTGACATCCTTGGACAGCTCTTTGGTCTTGGCCATGGTGGAGAGATTGGAATCTGATTGGTTGATTCTGTGGACAGGAGTCTTCTATACAGGGAACAAGCTGAGATTAGGAGCACTCCCTATAAGAGAATCCTTCTAATCTCCGCTTGTTACCTGTATAGAAGACACCTGGGAGCCAGAAATCTGCTGATTGATCGGGAATCAAATACTTATTTCACTCATTAATAATAATAATCAATTTATAACATTTCTGAAATGCGTTTTTCTGCATATTTTTGTTATTCTGTCTCTCACTGGTAAAATAAACCGACCAATAAAATTATAGACTGATTGTTTCTTTCTCAGTGGGCAAATGTACAAAATCAGCCGGGGGGTCAAATACTTTTCCCCTCGCTGTAGAAGTAGAGATTATAGGAGAAGGGTCGGCATAGTCAGGACAGCGCTCAGCTAAAAATACCCCAAAATCTTCTCCTGAAAAATGATCACAGACAGAAATCCTCCATTATTTCTGTCACAAGGTCACTGATCCGGCCAATCACCTCCAAGAAAAAATATCCAAACATTTCATTCCTCCTTCACCCACATTACAGATTCCACTCATTCATCTCTCATTCCTTTTCTAGTTTCCCCGGATCTCCAGGGTGTTGCTTGCTTCAGTTGGTGCCAGGTGAGTGTAGAATGTCTCTGACATATACCACAGCGCTGTACAGAGATCACTGAGCCAATCACAGCATTCTCTGTACCAGAGGAGCTTACACTCTAATGTCCCCTCCCCCACAGTCACATCAGTCTCTGTATCAGAGGAGCTTACACTCTAATGTCCCCCCCCCCACAGTCACATCAGTCTCTGTACCAGAGGAGCTTACACTCTAATATCCCCTCCCCCACAGTCACATCAGTCTCTGTACCAGAGGAGCTTACACTCCAATGTCCTCTCCCCCACAGTCACATCAGTCTCTGTACCAGAGGAGCTTACACTCTAATGTCCTCTCCCCCACAGTCACATCAGTCTCTGTACCAGAGGAGCTTACACTCTAATGCCCCCTCCTCCCACAGTCACATCAGTCTCTGTACCAGAGGAGCTTACATTCTAATGTCCCCTCCCCCACAGTCACATCAGTCTCTGTACCAGAGGAGCTTACACTCTAATGTCCCCCCCCCCACAGTCACATCAGTCTCTGTACCAGAGGAGCTTACACTCTAATGTCCCCTCCCCCACAGTCACATCCGTCTCTGCACCAGAGGAGCTTACACTCTAATGTCCCCTCCCCCACAGCCACATCAGTCTCTGTACCAGAGGAGCTTACATTCTGATGTCCCCTCCCCCCACAGTCACATCAGTCTCTGTACCAGAGGAGCTTACACTCTAATGTCCCCCCCCCCCCACAGTCACATCAGTCTCTGTACCAGAGGAGCTTACACTCTAATGTCCCCTCCCCCCACAGTCACATCAGTCTCTGTACCAGAGGAGCTTACACTCTAATGTCCCCTCCCCCCACAGTCACATCAGTCTCTGTACCAGAGGAGCTTACACTCTAATGTCCCCTCCCCCCACAGTCACATCAATCTCTGTACCAGAGGAGCTTACACTCTAATGTCCCCTCCCCCCACACAGTCACATCAGTCTCTGTACCAGAGGAGCTTACACTCTAATGTCCCCTCCCCCACAGTCACATCCGTCTCTGCACCAGAGGAGCTTACACTCTAATGTCCCCTCCCCCACTGTCACATCAGTCTCTGTACCAGAGGAGCTTACACTCTAATGTCCCCTCCCCCACACAGTCACATCAGTCTCTGTACCAGAGGAGCTTACACTCTAATGTCCCCTCCCCCACAGTCACATCAGTCTCTGTACCAGAGGAGCTTACACTCTAATGTCCACTCCCCCACAGTCACATCGGTCTCTGTACCAGAGGAGCTTACACTCTAATGTCCCCTCCCCCACAGTCACATCAGTCTCTGTACCAGAAGAGCTTACACTCTAATGTCCTCTCCCCCCCAGTCACATCAGTCTCTGTACCAGAGGAGCTTACACTCTAATGTCCTCTCCCCCCCAGTCACATCAGTCTCTGTACCAGAGGAGCTTACACTCTAATGTCCCCTCCCCCCCAGTCACATCAGTCTCTGTACCAGAGGAGCTTACACTCTAATGTCCCCTCCCCCCACAGTCACATCAGTCTCTGTACCAGAGGAGCTTACGCTCTAATGTCCCCTCCCCCACAGTCACATCAGTCTCTGTACCAGAGGAGCTTACGCTCTAATGTCCCCTCCCCCACAGTCACATCAGTCTCTGTACCAGAGGAGCTTACACTCTAATGTCCCCTCCCCCCCAGTCACATCAGTCTCTGTACCAGAGGAGCTTACGCTCTAATGTCCCCTCCCCCACAGTCACATCAGTCTCTGTACCAGAGGAGCTTACACTCTAATGTCCCCTCCCCCACAGTCACACACTATTCGGGTCTCCTGTGTTGATGTATGGATTTCTCCTCTTTTCTCAGGACTGTACAGGAACATTGGGAGCACCAGACAGCAGTGGAGGTAACACAAAGTCCTTTGTTCTCATACGGAGTGTCAGCTCTTGTGCCGAGCGTTGGCTCTTCTGTCATTGATGGGATGTTGTCTTCTCCTCTCCAGGAATATCAGGCCGAGTTTATCCGTGAATGGAGGAAGCTGGATCTGGATGTTCTCCTCGCCCCGATGTTAGGCCCCGCCTTCAATGTTGGTTATCCGGGGAAGCTGATAGGTAGAATTTATATTGTATGATGTCACAGCGCAGTGACGTAACATGACGACGTGGTCCAGTGTACCAGAGCCATGTTGTGTGATATTGTGTTGTATTGTGTTGTGTTCTACAGTGTTGTGTTGTATTTTGTGTTGTGTTGTGTTATGTTATGTTGTGTTTTGTTGTGTTGCATTCCCGTGTCATGTTGTGTTGCGTTGTGTTGTGTTGTATTGT
This sequence comes from Pelophylax lessonae, assembly GCF_965119305.1. Classification (NCBI taxonomy): domain Eukaryota; kingdom Metazoa; phylum Chordata; class Amphibia; order Anura; family Ranidae; genus Pelophylax; species Pelophylax lessonae. The sequence continues at coordinate 89,657 of NW_028119946.1, read as the reverse complement.
ATTGTGTTCTGTTGTGTTGTATTGTGTTGTGTTGTGTTGTATTGTGTTGTGTTTTGTTATATTGTGTTGTATTGTGTTGTGTTGTGTTGTATTGTGTTGTGTTGTATTGTGTTGTGTTGTATTGTGTTGTGTTGTGTTGTGTTGTATTGTGTTGTGTTGTGTTTTGTTATATTGTGTTGTATTGTGTTGTGTTGTGTTGTATTGTGTTGTGTTGTGTTGTGTTGTATTGTGTTGTGTTGTGTTGTATTGTGTTGTGTTTTGTTATATTGTGTTGTATTGTGTTGTGTTGTGTTGTATTGTGTTGTGTTGTGTTTTGTTGTATTGTGTTGTGTTGTATTGTGTTGTGTTTTGTTGTATTGTATTGTCTTGTGTTGTGTTTTGTTGTATTGTGTTGTATTGCGTTGTGTTGCGTTGTATTGTGTTGTGTTGTATTGTGTTGTGTTTTGATGTATTGTGTTGTGTTGTATTGTGTTGTGTTGTGTTGTATTGTGTTGTGTTGTGTTGTATTGTGTTGTGTTGTGTTTTGTTGTATTGTATTGTGTTGTGTTTTGTTGTATTGTGTTGTGTTGTGTTTTGTTGTATTGTGTTGTGTTGTATTGTGTTGTGTTGTGTTTTGTTGTATTGTGTTGTGTTGTATTGTGTTGTGTTGTATTGTGTTGTGTTGTGTTTTGTTATATTGTGTTGTGTTGTGTTGTATTGTGTTGTGTTGTGTTGTATTGTGTTGTATTGTGTTGTATTGTGTTGTGTTTTGTTGTATTGTGTTGTGTTGTGTTGTATTGTGTTGTGTTATATTGTGTTGTGTTGTGTTGTATTGTGTTGTGTTTTGTTGTATTGTGTTGTGTTGTGTTGTATTGTGTTGTGTTATATTGTGTTATATTGTGTTTTGTTGTATTTTGTGTTGTGTCGTGTTATGTTATGTTGTGTTTTGTTGTGTTGCATTCCCGTGTCATGTTGTGTTGTATTGTTTTGTGCTGTATCGTATTGTGTTTTGTTGTGTTGTTATGTTGTGTTGTATTGTGTTGTGTTGCGTTGTGTTGTGTTTTGTTGTATTGTGTTGTGTTGTATTGTGTTGTGTTGTATTGTGTTGTGTTGTGTTGTATTGTGTTGTGTTGTGTTGTATTGTGTTGTGTTGCGTTGTATTGTGTTGTGTTTTGTTGCATTGTGTTGTGTTGTATTGTGTTGTGTTTTGTTGTATTGTATTGTCTTGTGTTGTGTTTTGTTGTATTGTGTTGTATTGCGTTGTGTTGCGTTGTATTGTGTTGTGTTGTATTGTGTTGTGTTTTGATGTATTGTGTTGTGTTGTATTGTGTTGTGTTGTGTTTTGTTGTATTGTATTGTGTTGTGTTTTGTTGTATTGTGTTGTGTTGCGTTGCGTTGTGTTGTATTGTGTTGTGTTGTGTTTTGTTGTATTATGTTGTGTTGTATTGTGTTGTATTGTGTTGTGTTTTGTTGTATTGTGTTGTGTTGTATTGTGTTGTGTTGTGTTGTATTGTGTTGTGTTGTGTTTTGTTGTATTGTGTTGTGTTGTATTGTGTTGTGTTTTGTTGTATTGTGTTGTGTTTTGTTGTATTGTGTTGTGTTGTGTTGTATTGTGTTGTATTGTGTTGTGTTTTGTTGTATTGTGTTGTGTTGTGTTGTATTGTGTTGTGTTTTGTTATATTGTGTTGTATTGTGTTGTGTTGTGTTGTATTGTGTTGTGTTGTGTTGTGTTTTGTTGTATTTAGGGTTGAGCGAACACGGACTGTATTATTCGTGTTCGTACCGAGTAATTGGATTTTTGTTACCCGAACACGGACCCGAAAACTTTACTGTATGTTCGGGTAAAAATCCGTGTTCGGTCGTTTTATTTCCGGGTTTTGCATGCATTGGCGCTCTTTTCATGGCGGGCTTTCAACAGCCAATCAACAAGCGTTTAACTGGTGTGCCTAAGCCATCCCAGCCATGCCTACAAATGTATCAGTAGCTGTGATTGGCCGTCTGAAGCATGTGACCAAGTCTTTATAAGTTCGAGGCAGCGCCGCTGCGGCGTCATTCTGCTATGTACTAGTTCAGGGAGAGAGCACACATACGTGCTGGCTGCTGATTAGGGACAGACAGGCAGGCAAAACTCATTTGTGTCCGCATAGAATTGAGGGACAGGTCGGAGTGTGTTAGGCAGGGCGAGTTGTAGGCATTTTAGGGAGAGAGTCTGCTGATTTTTAGGGTCATTTTTCTACGATCGATTTTGCTGTGTGGGAGGGGTTTGCAGTGACCGATCTACGATCTTATCAATCCTTTTAGGGAGAGAGTCTGCTGATTTTTAGGGTCAGTGTGTTCTACAAACTACAATCGATATTGCTGTGTGGGGTGGGATAGGAGATAGGCTAAAAAGTCCTTAAAGTGCTCTGTGCAAACTGTGCAATTCTAATCTCCAGCAGTCTTGGATTTGATGGTAACCTCCACCACAAAACACCTCCACCCAGTGGTCAGATAATATACTCCTTACCAGAATGCGATGACCCCTTAATTACAGGGGGTCAAACACGGCATATCACTCCACACTGGCTCAAGGTTATCCACATCGCTGTTATCACCTCAAAGGACTTTGCCCAAATGCTTTGACAAGGTTCCGGATCTCCGGACATTTAGGGTGCAAAGAAAGATAAAGGAAACTCCAATAGTATAATACCGTTTGATACTGGATTTATTAAAAGATAAATTGCACTTACATCATAGCGGTGTTAATGCGCCTGTAGTACAAAGTATACAGCTGGTCTGGTGGATGAGACGCCGCTCGCGCTCCACGCCTCACCTCACCGGAACTCTACAGTTTCACCGGTGGACGGTGATTGGTTGCTGTGAGCGTATCAGCCTCTATTTACATTGTGAGGAAAATTACGGTCACATGATCCCCCTGATGACGTCAGCGCGGCTGACGAAACGTGCGTAGGGAGCGTGAGACCGTAGAGTTCCGGTGAGGCGTGGAGCGCGAGCGGCGTCTCATCCACCAGACCAGCTGTATACTTTGTACTACAGGCGCATTAACACCGCTATGATGTAAGTGCAATTTATCTTTTAATAAATCCAGTATCAAACGGTATTATACTATTGGAGTTTCCTTTATCTTTCTTTGCACCCTAAATGTCCGGAGATCCGTGTCAAAGCATTTGGGCAAAGTCCTTTGAGGTGATAACAGCGATGTGGATAACCTTGAGCCAGTGTGGAGTGATATGCCGTGTTTGACCCCTTTAATTAAGGGGTCATCGCATTCTGGTAAGGAGTATATTATCTGACCACTGGGTGGAGGTGTTTTGTGGTGGAGGTTACCATCAAATCCAAGACTGCTGGAGATTAGAATTGCACAGTTTGCACAGAGCACTTTAAGGACTTTTTAGCCTAATGAATGCCAATATTTATTTATTTATTATATATCACTGTATTTGCATATTTATAGATTGTGATTCATCACCTATACACTAATGCACCAATAGCACTTTTTATTGCTGAGCGCAATTTTCACTTCTGTTAACAATTTTCACGTTTTTACGTTCAGATTGCAGCTCGCAGTGTGGAAGCAATTCCCGGAAGTTATTTAAAAATTCATAATTTAATACACAAATATATTTAGAAGTTCCTGGTGTCAAATATATCCTTTGCGCAGGTCTTCTTGGTTAGCACTAAATTTTTTTTGGGATAGGAGATAGGCAGGTGTCAGTGGTCCACATCCATTTTGCTGTGTGTGGGGTGCAGTGAACACAATCTTTTTGGGGTGCAGTGAACACAATCTTTTTGGGGTGCAGTGAACACAATCTTTTTTGCCCACTCAGGAGGAGGGAGAAAAGTATTTTCTATCAGGCACTGTGTGCAGCGTTTTTCCTTCAGCTGTGCTGTGCTGACTGATCATACACTGCTGTGTTCAGTTCACATGTGCTATTATTGAGTGGTTTCAGAAATCATACACTTTTTTTCTATTCCACTATTCAATATACAGCCTTGGGTTAAAAAAAAATAAATCGTGGCCTGCAGCAGAGCTGAATGATATTTGGGGTTTTTGGGGTTCATCTCATACTTCTGAAGATTTGAGGGTGCTGCCTGTTCCAAACTCCTCCTACTCCTCATCCAGCCTTTTAGGGGTACAAACAATAGTAATTGGGGCCTAGTGTGGTTGTGTACGTGTGAGATACATACATTTTTATTTTTTTTTAGGATGTTTATATATATTTTATTACAAAAAAAAAAGTTGCTAAAAAAGTTAGAAAAAAGTACAATGCACCAGGTCTACAGGACTCTAAAGTATACTGGGTTTTTGTTACCAACATTGGGCTACCCTTAGAAACCATTAAATATACAGAATCATCCCACATCAAAAGCTTTAACTCTAACAGCCCTCCAACTACTCCTTATATTAAAATATAGGTTCTCCCTAAAGAATCACATTACCTATACACCAGTGGCGCAATCGGTTAGCGCGCGGTACTTATACATACACTTTTTTTGATAATATTTCCTATTCCGCTATTCAATAAAAACCTTTGGGGATCAATTAAATTGCGGGATAGTCTGTGTTGGTACGTGTGAGATACACCTTTCCAATTTTTGGGGCGCATCTCATACTGCCGAGGATTTGAGGGTGCTTCAGTCTGCCTCCTGCCTGTTCCGAACTCCTCCTACTCCTCATCCTGCCTTTAGGGTACAAAAAATTGTAATGGGGGCCTAAATTGCGGGATAGTCTGTACCGGTACATGTGAGATACACCCTTTTAAATTTGTTTGGCGCATCTCCTTCTACCGCCGAGGATTGCAGGGCGCTTCAGTTTTTGCTCCTGTTCCCAACTCCTCCTACTCCTCTTCCTCATCCTGCCTTTAGGGTACAAAAAATTGTAATCGGGGCCTAGTCTGTGTTTGTACGTGTGAGATACACCGTATTATAACATTTTTCCTATTCCGCTATTCAATATACACCCTTTTGGAGTGTAAGAAAATTAAATTACGGCATAGTCTGTATCGGTACGTGTGAGATACACCTTTTAAATTTGTTTGGCGCATCTCCTTCCACCGCCAAGGATTGCAGGGCGCTTCAGTTTGCCTCCTGTTCCCAACTCCTCCTACTCCTCTTCCTCATCCTCCCTTTAGGGTACAAAAAATTTTAGTCGGGGCCTAGTCTGTGTTTGTACGTGTGAGATACACCGTTTTTTTATCCTTTTTCCTATTCCGCTATTCAATATACACCCTTTTGGGGTAAAAAACATTAAATTGCGGCATAGTTTGCATATTTGACTGTCAGATACACCCGTGCGATACTGTTGTTGTTTTGTTCCGCTATTCAATAAACACCTTTCTAGGGCAAGATCATAAATTACAGAAATATGAGGAGACCGCCAAATTGGGGCCGTGGCCTTGGGTTGTGGTGCTGCTGGTAGAGCTCCTGTTGCAAGGAGAGGACGTGGTCGATCTGTGCCAGCTACACGCACAAGTGAAACACCTTCCACAAGTGTGAGTAGGCGACAGAACCTGCAGCAGTATTTGGTAGGGCATCATGCGCCTCTAGACGTGATGAGGCCTGAAGAAGTACAGGCGATAGTAGATTGGGTTGCTGACAGTGCCTCCAGTTCCTTCACATTGTCTCCCACCCAGTCTACTGCAGAAAGGTCAGAGTTGGCACCTGCAGCCAATGTCCAACCGTCTTTCACCTCACCCCCTTGGAAATCAGGCAAGCAGTCTGAGCCCCAATCCATACAGCAGTCTCTTGTTCTTTTTGAGGACTCTGTCAGCAGGGTTTCCCAGGGCCATCCACCTAGCCCTGCCCCAGAAGTGGAAGAGATTGAGTGCAGCGATGCCCAACCACTTATTTCTCAAGATGAGTACATGCAATGACCATCGCAGCACGTCTCCGATGATGACGAAACGCAGGTGCCAACTGCTGCGGCGTTCAGAATTGTGGAGACCGACAAGGAGGGCAGGGGTGAAGACTGGGTGGAAGATGATGTGGAGGACGATGAGGTCCTCGACCCCACATGGAATGAACGTCATGCAGGTGACCTGAGTAGTTTGGAGGAAGAGGTGGTGGTCGCACAGAGCCACCAGCACAGCAGAAGAGGGAGCAGGGTGCAGAAGCGGAGCGGCCGTGCCCTAGACACTACGCCCGCTACTGCCCAACGCAGCAAGGGAACGAGCGCACCAAAGTCAGCTCAAAGGAGTTCTCTAGCGTGGAAGTTCTTTAGAAAATGTGCTGATGACAGGACACGAGTGGTTTGCACCCTGTGCAATCAGAGCCTGAAGCGAGGCATAAACCTTCTCAACCTGAGCACAACCTGCATGATCAGGCATCTAAGTGCAAAGCACGAGCTGCAGTGGAGTAGACACCTTCAAAACCAAGAAACGTCTCTGGCTCAACCTGCTTCCTCTTCTGCTGCAGTCTCGGCCACTCCAGCCACATCTGTAGTGATACCGGCACCTGCCACCCCGCAAACAGAGGATCTGTCAGCAACACCACCACCTGGGTCACCAACCATCTCCACAATGTCCCGTGGAAGCGTTCAGCTTTCCATCTCCCAAACACTTGAGAGGAAGAGGAAGTACCCCCCTACCCTCCCGCGATCCCTGGCCCTGAATGCCAGCATTTCAAAATTCTTGGCCTTTAAAATGCTGTCATTCCGTCTGGTGGAGACGCACAGTTTTAAAAACATTATGTCGGTGGCTGTCCCACAGTACGTCGTGCCCAGCCGCCACTACTTTTCCAGGCAAGCCATCCCTTCCCTGCACAACCAAGTGGGGGAAAAAATCAGATGTGCACTGTGCAACGCCATCTGTGGCAAGGTCCACCTAACTACCAATACATGGACCAGTAAGCACGGTCAGGGGCGTTATATCTCCCTAACGGCACACTGGGTAAATGCAGTGGCGGATGGGCCTGAGGCGGATAGCAATTTGGCGCATGTCCTTCCACCACCGAGGATTGCAGGGCTCTTCAGTTTGCCTCCTGTTCCTAACTCCTCCTACTCCGCTTCCTCATCCTCTACCGCCTCCTCATCCGGACAGCGTAACACCTTCACCACCAACTTCAACACGGCCAGGGGTAAACGACAGCAGGCAGTTTTAAAACTTGCCTGTTTGGGGGACAAACCACACACCGCTCAGGAGTTGTGGAGGAGCATGGAACAGCAGACAAATGAGTGGTTGCTGCCAGCGAGCCTCAAGCCCGGCCTGGTGGTGTGCGATAACGGGCGAAATCTCACAGCAGCTCTGGGCCTAGCCGGTTTGACGCACATCCCTTGCCTGGCGCATGTACTGAATTTGGTGGTGCAGAGGTTCCTTAAAAACTACCCCGATATGTCAGAGCTGCTGCAGAAAGTGCGGGCCGTCTGTGCGCACTTTCGGCGTTCTCACCCTGCTGCTGCTCGCCTGTCAGCACTGCAGCGTAACTTCGGCCTTCCCGCTCACCGCCTCATATGTGACATGCCCACAAGGTGGAACTCCACCTTGCACATGCTGCAAAGACTGTGCGAGCAGCAGCAGGCCATAGTGGAGTTTGAGCTGCAGCACGCATGCATGAGTCGCTCTGTGGAACAGCACCACTTCACCACCAATAACCGGGCCTCCATGCGAGACCTGTGTGCCTTGTTGCGCTGTTTTGAGTACTCCACCAACATGGCCAGTGCCGATGACGCCGTTCTCAGCTTAACTATCCCACTTCTATGCCTCCTTGAAAAAACAATTCGGGCGATGATGGAAGAGGATGTGGCACAGGATGAGGAGGAGGAGGAGGATGAAGAGGTAACATTTCCAAGGCTTTCAGGGCAGTCATTCACAAGGGGCTCCGAGGGTGGGTTCCTGCACACACAAACGCCAGGGACACAATTGTCCAGCAGGGGCACAGTTCTGGAGGATGAGGAGGATGAGGAGGAGGAGCTGGAGGAGGAGATGGAACCATGTTCACAGCAGGGTGGCACCCAGGCCAGCTCATGGCCATCACTGGTGTGTGGCTGGGGGGATACAGAGGACACGGACGATACACCTCCCACAGAGGACAGCCTTTCGTTGCCTCTGGGCAGCCTGGCACACATGAGCGATTACATGCTGCAGTGTCTCCACAACGACCGCCGAGTTGCCCACATTCTAACTTGTGCTGATTACTGGGTGGCCACGCTGCTGGATCCCCGTTACAAGGACAACGTACCAGGAGGTCGCCAACGCAACCAGGGCACCGCCAGCACCTCAGAAGGCAGGGTTAGCATGGCCGAAATGTGGAAAAGCTTTGTCAGCACGCCACAACAAACAGCAGCACCAGCAGCTCAGATGGAACGTCTTAGCAGGAGGCAGCATTTCACCAACATGGTGGAGCAGTATGTGTGCACACGCCTACATGTAGTGAATGACGGGTCTGCCCCCTTCAACTTCTGGGTCTCCAAGTTGGGCACATGGCCTGAGCTTGCCCTTTACGCCTTGGAGGTGCTGGCGTGCCCTGCAGCCAGTGTATTATCCGAACGGGTATTTAGCACGGCTGGGGGCGTTATCACAGATAAGCACAGCCGCCTGTCCAGAGACAATGTGGACAAGCTCACGTTCATTAAAATGAACCAGGCATGGATCCCACGGGACTTTTCCGTACCTTGTGCAGAATAGCGATGGATACTGACCTTACCCAGCCATTGTTCCATTTTTGCTCTTTCTCACTCTTTTGGGGTGTACCCTCATTTAAAATTTGTGAAAAGAAGCAGTGTTGGCTACCTCGTCCTCCTCAGGGCCAGATTAACGTAGGGGCTATTGGAGCTGCAGCTCCAGGCCCCTACCTTTATACAGTGGGTACGGAAAGTATTCAGACCCCCTTAAATTTTTCACTCTTTGTTATATTGCAGCCATTCTTCTTCCTCATGAATGTACACATAGCACCCCATACTGACAGAAAAACACAGAATTGTTGACATTGTTGTAGATTTATTAAAAAAGAAAAACTGAAATATCACATGGTCCTAAGTATTCAGACCCTTTGCTCAGTATTTAGTAGAAGCCCCCTTTTGATCTAATACAGCCAGGAGTCTTTTTGGGAAAGATGCAACAAGTCTTTCACACCTGGATTTGGGGATCCTCTGCCATTCCTCCTTGCAGATCCTCTCCAGTTCTGTCAGGTTGGATGGTAAACGTTGGTGGACAGCCATTTTTAGGTCTCTCCAGAGATGCTCAATTGGGTTTAAGTCAGGGCTCTGGCTGGGCCATTCAAGAACAGTCACGGATTTGTTGTGAAGGCACTCCTTCGTTATTTTAGCTGTGTGCTTAGGGTCATTGTCTTGTTGGAAGGTAAACCTTCGGCCCAGTCTGAGGTCCAGAGCACTCTGGAGAAGGTTTTTGTCCAGGATATCCCTGTACTTGGCCGCATTCATCTTTCCCTCGATTGCAACCAGTCGTCCTGTCCCTGCAGCTGAAAAACACCCCCACAGCATGATGCTGCCACCACCATGCTTCACTGTTGGGACTGTATTGGACAGGTGATGAGCAGTGCCTGGTTTTCTCCACACATACCGCTTAGAATTAAGGCCAAAAAGTTCTATTTTGGTCTCATCAGACCAGAGAATCTTATTTCTCACCATCTTGGAGTCCTTCAGGTGTTTTTTAGCAAACTCCATGCGGGCTTTCATGTGTCTTACACTGAGGAGAGGCTTCCGTCGGGCCACTCTGCCATAAAGACCTGACTGGTGGAGGGCTGCAGTGATGGTTGACTTTCTACAACTTTCTCCCATCTCCTGACTGCATCTCTGGAGCTCAGCCACAGTGATCGTTGGGTTCTTCTTTACCTCTCTCACCAAGGCTCTTCTCCCCCGATAGCTCAGTTTGGCCGGACGGCCAGCTCTAGGAAGGGTTCTGGTCGTCCCAAACGTCTTCCATTTGAGGATTATGGAGGCCACTGTGCTCTTAGGAACCTTAAGTGCAGCAGAAATCTTTTTGTAACCTTGGCCAGATCTGTGCCTTGCCACAATTCTGTCTCTGAGCTCTTCAGGCAGTTCTTTGACCTCATGATTCTCATTTGCTCTGACATGCATTGTGATCTGGAAGGTCTTATATAGACAGTTGTGTGGCTTTCCTAATCAAGTCCAATCAGTATAATCAAATACAGCTGAACTCAAATGAAGGTGTAGAACCATCTCAAGGATGATCAGAAGAAATGGAAAGCACCTGAGTTAAATATATGAGTGTCACAGCAAAGGGTCTGAATACTTAGGACCATGTGATATTTCAGTTTTTCCTTTTTAATAAATCTGCAACAATGTCAACAATTCTGTGTTTTTCTGTCAGTATGGGGTGCTTTGTGTACATTCATGAGGAAGAAGAATGGCTGCAATATAACAAAGAGTGAAAAATTTAAGGGGGTCTGAATACTTTCCGTACCCACTGTATAGGCCCCGGGTTGGCCATATTCACTGTTACCGCTCTTCTGTCACTTGTAAACACAGAAGTCTGGCTTCTATGCTCGCTTCCCCAGGCAGCTCCCTCAGAACCTCCCCACACAGCACGAAGGCCGGACAAGGAGGGACAGTTGCCGATGCATGGATGTGTTTATGGGCTTCAGAGACAGCATCCCATGTTGAATTAGGCATGCATGGCTGCACCCTTCCTCCTCTGGGTGCATGCCAAGGCACGGCCCTTAAGGCCCTTCAAAATCCTCAGCACCAAGCCCATGATGCTCTTAATCCGGCCCTGGTCCTCCTCCACCGCCGCTTCCACCTACACCGCCCATAGGTGTGCGCAGCCTATTGCATTAGGGTGTGCACCCCAAAGTTGAAATACACATGCATGTGTTTGCCTACATGTACATGGCCCCGATACATTACTCTCCCTGCTGGCAAAGAGAAATAGAGCAGTGCAGGTCCGAGGGAGATCTTTCCCATCTCCTCACTGGCAAACAGAGCGATAATGCTAATGTGCCCTAGGTGAATAGGGTGTGCCCAGGTACACCCGGCACACCCTGTGCGCACGCCTATGACACCGCCACATCCACCACCACCTCAACCTCCCTCCTACTCCATATGGGCCTCGTCCTTCAGAGATGAAGAAGAACATTGTTTTATTTTTCTGTTTTTTTTTTTCGTTGTTTTAAGTTATTTCCCTATTCACATTTGTTTGCAGAGCACTTGCCATGCTCTTAACTACGTTTTGCTGCCATTTGCAGCACTCTAGCCCTTTCCATTGGTGTTTTAGAGCCATTTTAGTGCCTGAAAGTTCGGGTCCCCATTGACTTCAATGGGGTTCGGTGTCCGGGAAAAGTTCGGCAAAAGTCCGGGACACGGACCCGGACTTTTTTTTAAAGTTCGGCCGAACCCGCCGAACACGGACATCCAGGTGTCCGCTCAACTCTAGTTGTATTGTGTTGTGTTGTGTTTTGTTATATTGTGTTGTATTGTGTTGTATTGGGTTGTGTTTTGTTGTATTGTGTTGTGTTGTATTGTGTTGTGTTGTGTTTTGTTGTATTGTGTTGTATTGTATTGTGTTGTATTGTGTTGTGTTGTATTGTATTGTGTTGTATTGTGTTGTATTGTGTTGTATTGTATTGTGTTGTATTGTGTTGTGTTGTATTGTATTGTGATGTATTGTGTTGTGTTGTATTGTATTGTGTTGTGTTTTGTTGTATTGTGTTGTATTGTATTGTGTTGTATTGTATTGTGTTGTATTGTATTGTGTTGTATTGTGTTGTGTTGTATTGTGTTGTATTGTGTTGTGTTTTGTTATATTGTGTTGTATTGTGTTGTGTTGTATTGTGTTGTGTTTTGTTGTGTTTTGTTGTGATGATGAATTATGATTACTTTTATTCTGGAGGTTGGTGGGATTATTCTCCTGAATGATGATGACTATTATTACTCCCCTTCCCCACCATTGGTCCTGTATGATAATAATCTCCTCTTATGTTCGCAGTGAGTTGCTCATACACTTTGCTGTACAACCTCCTCCAGTTCCCGGCCGGGGTGGTTCCGGTGGGTTCGGTCACGGCAGAAGACGAGGAGGCCCTGAGACATTACACCGGATATGATAACGATCTCTGGGACAAACTCTTCAGAAAGGTGAAGTGATCTGATAATACGAGGCGGGGGGACCCCTAGACATTCCTATAGTCCATATATATTGTGTATTATAGAGGGGGGAGGGGAGGGCATAGGAACATTGTACCCCAGTATGACTGCCCCCCCCCATATCTCCAGGCTGTGGTCTCTCCTCCTCAGTGTATCCTGGGGATGATGGGAATTGTTGTCATCTCCCTGGGATTTAGTCAGGACAAAATAGAAATAGAAGCCATTCCGTACTTCTCCATAATACACAAATCATCGCAATTCGCCCGCCAATACAGAAAAAGAGCCGGAGATCTGCCAGAAATCCAGAGAGCTCCCAACTTCCTCTTCTTTTGTTAGATGAGGGGAGGAGTTATGGGTAGGAGGAGGGGGGTGGGGTTATGGAGATGAGAAGAGGGGAGGAGTTATGGGAAGGAGGAGGGGGATGGGGTTATTGAGATGGAGGAGGGGGGTGGGGTTATTGAGATGAGAAGAGGGGAGGAGTTTTAGGAAGGAGGAGGGGGTGGGGTTATTGAGATGGAGAAGGGGGTGGGATTATTGAGATGAGAAGAGGGGAGGAGTTATGGGAAGGAGGAGGGGGTGGGGTTATTGAGATGGAGGAGGGGGTGGGGTTATTGAGATGAGAAGAGGGGAGGAGTTATGGGAAGGAGGAGGGGGGTGTGGTTATTGAGATGGAGGAGGGGGTGGGGTTATTGAGATGAGAAGAGGGGAGGAGCTATGGGAAGGAGGAGGGGGTGGGGTTATTGAGATGGAGGAGGGGTTGGGGTTATTGAGATGAGAAGAGGGGAGGAGTTATGTCAGTATATAAATATACAACCAGATGGGGATTTTTTCAGACCTCCAGAAAATACGTTTCCAGGGTAATCATCATCAGTCTCCTTGTGAGAACATTCCTCCTACAATATGGAACAATGTCTGCACCTCTAATCCAATGAGGAATGAAATACTATTGTGGTGTACCGGGCCGGACAATGTGGACATTTTTAGCTATTGCCGCTGTTTCCGAGAAGTTTCTATCAAATAGTGGGCCCAAGCTATGTCAGCAAAGACCTTCAGTTTTAGACATTTATGACCCATGGCATGCATGGTAATAGAGCGCCATCCGGGGTTTGGACTTTGGAAATGTTTCCATTAAAGAAACTGAAAAAAGATTTGATCCCTGCAGATTACAGAGAAATGTAATAATTAGTATAATTTTTAAAATAGGTGTATTTTATATGATAGAGACAGAAAATCAACCAAAAATCCAGAAAAATCACATGATAGAAATGTTATAAATGGAGTTGCAGTTCAGTGAGTAAAATAAGTATTTGATCCCCTTAATAGTTGGTGGAGAAACCCTTGTTGGAAGCACAGAGGTCAGACGTTTCTTGTAGTTGGAAGCACAGAGGTCAGACGTTTCTTGTAGTTGGCCCCCAGGTTTGCACACATCTCAGGAGGGATTTTGGTCCACTCTTCTTTACAGATCTTCTCTAAATCCTTAAGGTTTCTTAGCTGTCGCTTGGCAACTCGAAGTCTCAGCTCCTCCATAAATTTTCTATAGGATGAAGGTCTGGAGACTGACTAGGCCACTCCATGACCTTAATGTGCTTCTTCTTGAGCCACTCATTTGTTGCCTTGGCGATATGTTTTGGGTCATTCTCATGCTGGAAGACCCATCCATGACCCATCTTCAGTGTTCTGGCTGAGGGAAGAAGGTTCTCATCCAAGATTTTACAATACATGGCCCCGCCCATTGGCCCCTCAATGCGGCAAAGTCAACCTGTACTACCTTCAAAGGTGCAGCGCTCTCCTTCAATACGTTAACTGTAAAGATTATTTGATATATAAAGTTTATCAGTGATCAAAATAGTGTTAAAAAATCAAATACAATAATAATTATATACACAAGTTTACAAATATATACAGTATCTGACAAAAGTAAGTACACCCCTCCCATGTGACAACACTGAAGAAATGACACTTTGCTACAATGTAAAGTAGTGAGTGTACAGCTTGTATAACAGTGTAAATTTACTGTCCCCTCAAAATAACTCAACACACTGCCATTAATGTCTAAACCGCTGGCAACAAAAGTCAGTACACCCCTAAGTGACAATGTCCAAATTGGGCCCAAAGTGTCAATATTTTGTGTGGCCACCATTATTTTCCAGCACTGCCTTAACCCTCTTGGGCATGGAGTTCACCAGAGCTTTACAGGTTGGCACTGGAGTCCTCTTCCCCTCCCCCATGATGACATCACAGAGCTGGTGGATGTTAGAGACCTTCCCCTCCTCCACGTTCTGTTTGAGGAGCCCCACAGATGCTCAATAGGGTTTAGGTCTGGAGACATGCTTGGCCAGTCCATCACCTTTACCCTCAGCTTCTTTAGCAAGGCAGTGGTCATCTTGGAGGTGTGTTTGGGGTCGTTATGTTGGAATACTGCCCTGCGGCCCAGTCTCTGAAGGGAGGGGATCATGCTCTGCTTCAGTATGTCACAGTACATGTTGGCATTCATGGTTCCCTCAATGATCTGTAGCTCCCCAGTGCCGGCAGCACTCATGGAGCCCCAGACCATGACACTCCCACCACCATGTCTGACTGTAGGAAGACACACTTGTCTTTGTACTCCTCACCTGGTTGCCACCACACACGCCTGACACCATCTGACACCAAATAAGTTTATCTTGGTCTCATCAGACCACAGGAGATGGTTCCAGTAATCCATGTCCTTAGTCTGCTTGTCTTCAGCAAACTGTTTGTGGGCTTTCTTGTGCATCATCTTTAGAAGAGGCTTCCTTCTGGGATGACAGCCATGCAGACCAATTTGATGCAGTGTGCGGCGTATGGTCTGAGCACTGACAGGCTGACCCCCCACCCCTTCAACCTCTGCAGCAATGCTGGCAGCACTCATACGTCTATTTCCCAAAGACAACCTCTGGATATGACGCTGAGCACGTGCACTCAACTTCTTTGGCGGACCATGGCGAAGCCTGTTCTGAGTGGAACCTGTCCTGTTATACCTCTGTATGGTCTTGGCCACCGTGCTGCAGCTCAGTTTCAGGGTCTTGGCAATCTTCTTATAGCCTAGGCCATCTTTATGTAGAGCAACAATTCTTTTTTCAGATCCTCAGAGAGTTCTTTGCCATGAGGTGCCATGTTGAACTTCCAGTGACCAGTATGAGAGAGTGAGAGCGATAACACCAAATTTAACACACCTGCCCCCCATTCACACCTGAGACCTTGTAACACTAACGAGTCACATGACACCGGGGAGGGAAAATGGCTAATTGGGCCCAATTTGGACATTGTCACTTAGGGGTGTACTCACTTTTGTCAGATACTGTATATATCAAAGTGTTTTATATTACAATTTTATACATATATATATCTTTATGAACTGGCACTGAAAGTTGGACTCAATTTGATATACATAAAATGAGAATATCATCAAAAATTGAATTTATTTCAGTAATTCAATTAATAAATATATTTTCTATAGATGTTACACACAGAGTGAGAGATTTCCAGCATTTCTTTCTTTTAATTTTGATGATTATGACTTCCAGCGAGTGACAGCAATGCTTAGATGTGTATTCCATGTACTTCAGTGTAGGAGTTGGACAGACTGATACTGGGGTCTCTTCCTATTGTCTGTATAAAAAGGTGTTCTGTGTTTATACTTAGGATACTGTTTAATTTTGTACTGTGTTTTAGCCTTGTTGCCGGCAGTCTAGTCTTCCAGTCTGGTGTAAGTGCGCTGAGTTAATTAGCATGTGAATGATAACCTTGTCTAGATGGGATTAGTCATGAGTCAGCTGTACCTCGTTATCTAACCATTGTGTGATGTTTTGGGTAAATATTCGGGTCATGGTTCATGTAGTGACTGACATACTTCTCAAGTTTATAAAAGTCTGTTTCTTGTTCAATAAAGGAGTTAGTTGTTTTCAGACACATAAAAGCTAAGTTCAGGCTATGTATGGGGGTGGCAGAAACCTCTATCTATATTCAAGACAGGAGGAAGCCGTGTACTGATGGAAGCACACAAGTACAGTGTGGGTCTGAGGTTCCGTCACATTGGTGGCAGCGGTGGGATGCTTCCTGCAGTCTGGGACATCCAAACATCCACTGGGATCCAAGGTCCGGATAACAGAAGAGGAGAGGTACAGATGTCAGCCACCATGGAAGAGGAATTCGGAAGGAGGTTGTGAGAGATGCGGATACAACACAGGGGACCGGTGTCAGAGAAGGTCCTGCTAGGATGGTATGATTCAATCTGCTTGGAACTCTGGAAAGAAACGCTAGCCTGTGAGCAGCGACACCAGGGAAAAATCCTCCCCTCCATCCAGGAAAGGTTCTGGTCGCAGTATGGATTGTGGGTGCTGGTTTTGGGAAATAAACCGCACAAGGAATGGAAAACTGTAGGGACCGTGACTGTAGTGAAGGTGACTGTAGTGAAGGTGACTGTAGGGACGGTGACTGTAGGGATGGTGACTGTAGGGACGGTGACTGTAGTGAAGGTGACTGTAGTGAAGGTGACTGTAGGGACGGGGACTGTAGGGATGGTGACTGTAGGGATGGTGTTCTCTGGGTCATAGTCAGCATTTTTCTTCCTCCAAACACAGCAAGTCGAGTTAATGACAAGTAGCTCAGTTTTGGTCTTATCTGACCACAGCACTTTCTCCCAATCCTCCTCTGAATCATTTAGATCACATGTGTCAAACAAGGCCCACGGGCCGAATCGGACCCACCAGGCCAATCCATGGCGGCGTATTGTGTTACCAATGGTGTGTTTGGTGACTGTGGTCCCAACTGCCTGGAGATCATTCACAATGACCTCCCGTGTAGTTCTGGACTGATCCCTCACTTTTCTCATGGCCATCCTCACCCCATGAGAAGAAATCTTGCATGGAGCTCCAGACTGAGGGTGATTGATGGTTATTTTGTATTCCATTTGCGAATATTCCCTCCAACAGTTGTCTCCTTCTCACCAAGCTTCTTGCTGATGGTCTTGTACCCATTCCAGACTTGTGCAGGTCTACAATCTTCTCCCTGAATCCTCTGACAGCTCTTTGGTCTTCCCATGATGGTGAGGTTTGAGTCCTCGTTCACATTGGAGTTCAAACCCGCATTTCATTGTGATTTGGGCTGCAACTTGAAAGACATCTATGCAGGTTCATGCACAGATGTTTATTTAAGTGGACCCCAAAGTCTCAAAAAATAGTGCCGGAACTACTTTTGGAAATTGATGCAGCGCTACAAAGTCAGCGTCGCACCGATTTGGATAATGCGGTTACCGGCAATAGGCTGCGATTTGACATATTCTACTTTCCCACTAGCAACTAACAGATGCTTTTTATTACCTTGAGCTAATTAACTAGCAGACTTGCCGTCGTCGAGCTCATGAAGTACAATACACATTATTATAAGTGTAAACACGTCCCCACACTAGACAATAGGTGAGTTAATCAGCACAATCAACAATGTGTGGAAGACAGGTGGTTGTGCTGATATTAGCATCTCCCTTGAGTCTGACAGTGTGGAGCAGTATTTTATTGGCAATAGGCAGCTAGGCCTTTAACATGGATCCTAGGCCTGGAGTCCCAGTCCAAGAGCCTGTGTGTCTTGGGAAGACGTGGACTTGAATCCAAAGTAACATTACTCCAAGGGTCCCCCCAGCATACACCCCACAAAGAGCAGTGTTCCCTCGCAAGCCACGGCCCATAGTACGTAGGCAAGAGGCTAGCCTGCAGTCCCCTCCAAAAGCCCCTGTCCTGAGTCAGTTTGTCACATACACATAACGAGTTGTCATTGGGAGCACCTTCTTAAAGTGACAGGACTAATCTATGTACCAAATGAGCACCTACTGTAGCCAGTCTGTGGGGGGGGCAGAATTATTGTCAGTTGGTTGGGTATCAAATACTTATTTTACTCCCTGAACTGCAACTCCATTTCTAACATTTGTATCATGTGATTTTTCTGGATTTTTGGTTGATATTCTGTCTCTATTATATAAAATACACCTATGATAAAAATTATACACCCGCCATTGCTTTGTACCACAATCTGCAGGGATCAAATCATTATTTTCCCAGCTGTATAAGAAGATGATGAAAGTAGAAAGTGGACAAATTGGAAGGGGGACTTCCCTGGGATGACACTAAATCTACACTACAAGAGAGCCAGCTCAACACCTTTCCTTCCAACACTGAATGCCTGAAGTCCTGTTGACAGAGGAAATTGTGGACCAGCTATAACAGAATGATGAGTAATCAGTAGTGCACCCTGACTGCATACATACTATCACTACACTACAGGGTTCCACTATTCCCAGATTTACAGCAAAGTAGCCAAAAGAAACAAGCAAAACATCAGATTATGGAGAGGAGGAGAGGGGAGGGGCCAGAGAGGTGAAAAGAGAGTGAAAGATAATGGAGATGGGGGGGGGGAGATAGAGGGGGAGGGATAATGGAGATTAGAGTGGGGAGATAGAGGGGGAGAGATTATAGAGATGAGGAGGGGGAAGGGCTAGGGAAATGAAAAGAGAGTGAGAGATAATGGAGATTGGGGGGGGGAGATAGAGGGGGAGGCATAATGGAGATTGGGGGGGGGGGGATAGAGGGGGAGGGATTATGAAGATGGGGAGAGGGGAGGGGTTAGGAAAATTAAAGCGAGTGAGGGATAATGGAAATTGGGGGGGGGGGGGAGATAGAGGGGGAGGGATTTTTGAGAATAGTAGAAAAGGACAACATAGAGGGGTGGGACTATGGAAATTAGGAGAGGAGAGGGCATAGAGGGGGAGGGATTATGGAGATTAGGAGAGGGGAGGGGTTAGGGAAAAGAAAAGCGTGAGAGATAATGGAGATGGGGGGCAAGATAGAGGGGGAGGGATAATGGAGATAGGGGGGGGGGATAGAGGAGGAGGGATTATGGAGATGAGGGGAGGGGTTAGGGAAATGAAAAGAGAGTGAGGGATAAGGGAGATTGGGGGGGGGGAGAAGATAGAGGGGGAGGGATTATGGCGATTAGGAGAAAGGACAACATAGAGGGGCTGGGACTATGGAAATTAGGAGAGGGGGGGCATAGAGGGG
This sequence comes from Pelophylax lessonae, assembly GCF_965119305.1. NCBI lineage: Eukaryota > Metazoa > Chordata > Amphibia > Anura > Ranidae > Pelophylax > Pelophylax lessonae. Next base: position 70,556 of record NW_028119946.1, on the reverse strand, counting down.
GAGGGATTATAGAGATTAGAAGGGAGAACATAGAGGGGTGGGATGAAGACAATTAGGAGAGGGGAGGAGATAGAAGGGGAGGGATTATGGAGATTTGTAGAGGGAGGAGATGGGAATTGAGGGATTAGGAAAATGAGAAAAGAGGAGGAGTTATGAAGATGAAGAGAGGGGGAGGGGTTTGTTGATGAGAAGATAGGATAGGAGGAGTTATAATGATTATGGAGATGGGGAGGGAAAGGTGCTCTGCAGTCCAGCAGGGAAGAACTGGGCAGGGCTGACACCACAGTGTGAGATTTTAGGGCAGCAGAGGTGAAGAGGAAGTTTGGAGCTCACTGGATTTGCTGCAGAATCAGCGAATATCTTTCTGTACCTGCGGTGATTGAAGGGATAAATCCCGGGGAATAGCGCCTGTATTGCAGAGATGTGCTGCATATGTTTTATTAAGAGAAAAATGCGAAACGTATGGTTAGGAGACCTAATCCATAAATTTCACAGAAAACGTAGACTTTCAGGGGCACCTCGTAGAATAAACCAAAGCGACTCACAATTGATAAAAATTATCATTTTATTACAAAGAAATTTTTTTCTCAATGTTATTATTTGGATGATGCCACTTGTTGGGTAGTTCATTTCTTTTTCTATACATATGTTTTATTTGTATTTTTGCTGTATGTCCTCTTCCTCCATTCTCCTCCTCCATTGGTGACTCTCTTCCTCCATTCTCCTCCTCCATTGGTGGCTCTCTTCCTCCATTCTCCTCCTCCATTGGTGGCTCTCTTCCTCCATTCTCCTCCTCCATTGGTGACTCTCTTCCTCCCTCTGCTGACCATGTTCACTCTCCTCCTGTCATTGTGTGTCTCTGCAGGCGGTGGCGGATGGGGTGGGGTTGCCGCTGTCTGTACAGTGTGTGGCGCTGCCCTATCAGGATGAGCTCTGCCTGCGCCTCATGAAGGAAGTCCAGACCCTCCACAGGCGGCAGATGAAGAGATGAAAGGAGGACCTGATAGGTCGGTGGAAGGGAGAGCGTTGCTTTTCTAATTGTTGGACGTTTGGCTCCAGAGCAAAGAAAATATTTCTAATTATTTTTCAATAAACGTTCGGAAATTGTTCTCTGTGTGCAATTAAGTCATTATTAAATGAGCTAATGTGCAAATCCTCTGATTCTCCAGAGAATTCACCATATCCTCCTCCCATCACATGTGACGTCTGTGTCCTCCTCGTATCTCCTGAGTACTCCATCACATGTGACGTCTGTGTCCTCCTCGTATCTCCTGAGTACTCCATCACATGTGACGTCTGTGTCCTCCTCGTATGTCCTATGTACTCCATCACATGTGACGTCTGTGTCCTCCTCGTATCTCCTGAGTACTCCATCACATGTGACGTCTGTGTCCTCCTCGTATCTCCTGAGTACTCCATCACATGTGACGTCTGTGTCCTCCTCGTATCTCCTGAGTACTCCATCACATGTGACGTCTGTGTCCTCCTCGTATCTCCTGTGTACTCCATCACATGTGACGTCTGTGTCCTCCTCGTATCTCCTCTGTACTCCATCACATGTGACGTCTGGGTCCTCCTCGCATCTCCTGTGTACTCCATCACATGTAAGGTCTGTGTCCCCCTCGTATCTCCTGTGTACTCCATTACATGTGACGTCTGTGTCCTCCTTGTATCTCCTGTGTACTCCATCACATGTGACGTCTGTGTCCTCCTCGTATCTCCTGTGTACTCCATCACATGTGACGTCTGTGTCCTCCTCGTATCTCCTGTGTACTCCATCACATGTGACGTCTGTGTCCTCCTCGTATCTCCTGTGTACTCCATCACATGTGACGTCTGTGTCCTCCTCGTATCTCCTGTGTACTCCATCACATGTGACGTCTGTGTCCTCCTCGTATCCCCTGTGTACTCCATCACATGTGATGTCTGTGTCCTCCTTGTATCTCCTGTGTACTCCATCACATGTGACGTCTGTGTCCTCCTCGTATCCCCTGTGTACTCCATCACATGTGACGTCTGTGTCCTCCTCGTATCCCCTGTGTACTCCATCACATGTGATGTCTGTGTCCTCCTTGTATCTCCTGTGTACTCCATCACATGTGACGTCTGGGTCATCCTCGTATCTCCTGTGTACTCCATCACATGTGACTTCTGTGTCCTCCTCGTATCTCCGGAATACTCCATCACATGTAAGTTCTGTGTCCCCCTCGTATCTCCTGTGTACTCCATTACATGTGATGTCTGTGTCCTTGTTCTGTCCCCACATGAAGGCGAATGAAGGTATAACTGATAATAAAGGGTAAAAAGAAAAGGTGTATGGCGCTGCCAAAATATACTAATTGTTCCGTGTGTCTTTCAGCGATGCTAAATGTATATTAAATATGTGTCTCCACTGTGAATTTTAAATGAATAAAGTGTCAGGTGCATCATATATGTGACTGGTGAAAATATATAATGAGTGCAACAATAATAGGCGATCCAACCCTGTGAGGGGTTTACAATAGTGCTAAAACAGTTGAGAATAAAATGGGTGAAAAATGCAATGTGAGTAAAATATGAAAAATGTGAGTGATGTCAACCCAATAAAATAGGGAAATTTAGTAAAAATCGGTTGGATCCACTTAAAAACAATCAATAACACATGAGTGAACTGTGAAATTCTTAGACAATGTAACTATACAATAAATAGCATCATATATGACATAAAACTGGGTAAAGGATGTAAACTCTTATAAACCACTCTAAAATATGACAATAGTCCAGGTGTTAGTAAGTCCGTAATGACTGCACTCACCAGAAGACGTCACTCCGACGAAACGTACGTAGAGCGTCATCACGTCACATCCGCCCAAGTGGAATGCACATCCGGCCCGTGGAACACACGGCGTCCCGGAAGTGCGCAACTATTGCTGTTTACATGCCGATTACCCTCTTTATGTTTGTGAGTACCCATTTTTTGATTCTAATAAAGTAATTTTAAAAGCGGTACTACTCTATGTGAGCCTTCTTCCCCCATATATACCTGTGCACCTGTGGACCCTAATCCCAAGGACCTTGGCACGCAGGACTCGGGCAGAATATTGGACCACACAGTTACTCTAATAACCAGAGAAGGGGACCCCAGGATTATATATCCAAGGCCTGATACCCCTATAGGGGTGAACAACTCTGGTGAGTGCGGCCCAAGGGGTGCGGGGAGCACTGAATTGTCACTGATATCTGAGCACCTCCAAAAATATTCTCCGTTAGAGCACCTGCACTCAAGTCACTTTTTTGCTCCCCTATTTTAGGAAGGGTTTTTCCATTGTGGGACCACCCTCCTTTTTAGGCTTTTTCAGTCATTACGGACTTACTAACACCTGGACTATTGTCATATTTTAGAGTGGTTTATAAGATTTTACATCCTTTACCCAGTTTTATGTCATATATGATGCTATTTATTGTATAGTTACATTGTCTAAGAATTTCACAGTTCACTCATGTGTTATTGATTGTTTTTAAGTGGATCCAACCGATTTTTACTAAATTTGCCTATTTTATTGGGTTGACATCACTCACATTTTTCATATTTTACTCACATTGCATTTTTCACCCATTTTATTCTCAACTGTTTTAGCACTATTGTAAACCCCTCACAGGGTTGGATCGCCTATTATTGTTGCACTCATTATATATTTTCACCAGTCACCTATATGATGCACCTGACACTTTATTCATTTAAAATTCACAGTGGAGACACATATTTAATATACATTTAGCATCACTGAAAGACACATGGAACAATTAGTATATTTTGGCAGCGCCATACACCTTTTCTTTTTACCCTTTATTCTTACTATATTTCTAGGAATATAGTGCACAGGTGGGCTGCAGCCAGTATCAAATATTATATTAGAGGCTTAAAATTATCCTAAGAGCGGATTCTTCATATTTCATAACTGATAATAGCTGTGTGCAGGGGTGGACTGACAACTCATGGGGCCCCCGGGCAATCAGAGATCATGGGGCCCCCTGTGTCCACACTCAAGCCACACAAAGCCCCACCTACAAATTGCAGCTCAGCCACATAGAGTGGGCATTTAAATATCTACCGCAGCATAGCCTGCATGGAAGTTCCTGGCTTCTTTCTGTAGTGTGTAGCCTCTCATGGGGCCCCCTACTGACCCTGGGCCCTCGGGCAGTGCCCTAATCCCCGAATGGTCAGTCCGCCCCTGGCTGTGTGACTTCCAACCTTCGTATCCAAGCAGTGGGGCAGACCGGACCGGCAGATGCTCAGGTTAGATGAATCCAGACTTAGGCATGAAGATGAAAACAAACGTTAGTTTATTCAATCCAGATACAGCAATAGACGGTGATACAATACTGTTCTGTAGTAGTGGTATCAATACTGTCCTGTTGGTGTCTATCCTGAGGCTAACTGCTGGTCAAAAACTGATGCCTTCACAAGTCCAAAAATGTGAAGTTTTCAGTCACACAGCCATAAAGAACTGAAGATGGCTGCTGGATGTGATAAGACACACAGCCGGAAAAACCACGCCTATAATGTCAAAAACTTTACTAACAAGAACAAAGGCGTGCCGCATGCAAATTCTGGCCAGCAGATGGCAGCAGTACAACAATGCATAGAAACAACATGGTGAAAGAAAGATTGTTAATGTAATGTACAAAATAACTATGAGGAGAACAGCACAGTCCTCCTCGTATCCCCCGTGTACTCCATCACATGTGACGTCTGTGTCCTCCTCGTATCCCCCGTGTACTCCATTACATGTGACGTCTGTGTCCTCCTCGTATCCCCCGTGTACTCCATTACATGTGACGTCTGTGTCCTCCTCGTATCCCCCGTGTACTCCATTACATGTGACGTCTGTGTCCTCCTCGTATCTCCTGTGTACTCCATTACATGTGACGTCTGTGTCCTCCTCGTATCCCCCGTGTACTCCATTACATGTGACGTCTGTGTCCTCCTCGTATCCCCCGTGTACTCCATTACATGTGACGTCTGTGTCCCCCTCGTATCTCCTGTGTACTCCATTGCATGTGACATCTGTGTCCCCCTCGTATCTCCTGTGTACTCCATTGCATGTGACATCTGTGTCCTCCTCGTATCTCCTGTGTACTCCATTGCATGTGACATCTGTGTCCTCCTCGTATCTCCTGTGTACTCCATTGCATGTGACGTCTGTGTCCCCCTCGTATCTCCTGTGTACTCCATTGCATGTGACATCTGTGTCCTCCTCGTATCTCCTGTGTACTCCATTGCATGTGACATCTGTGTCCCCCTCGTATCTCCTGTGTACTCCATCACATGTGACGTCTGTGTCCTCCTCGTATCTCCTGTGTACTCCATCACATGTGACGTCTGTGTCCCCCTGGTATCTCCTGTGTACTCCATTGCATGTGACATCTGTGTCCCCCTCGTATCTCCTGTGTACTCCATCACATGTGACGTCTGTGTCCTCCTCGTATCTCCTGTGTACTCCATCACATGTGACGTCTGTGTCCTCCTCGTATCTCCTGTGTACTCCATCACATGTGACGTCTGTGTCCTCCTCGTATCTCCTGTATACTCCATCACATGTGACGTCTGTGTCCTCCTTGTATCTCCTGTGTACTCCATCACATGTGACGTCTGTGTCATCCTCGTATCTCCTGTGTACTCCATCACATGTGACGTCTGGGTCCTCCTCGTATCTCCTGTGTACTCCATCACATGTGTGACGTCTGTGTCCTCCTCGTATCTCCTGTGTACTCCATCACATGTGATGTCTGTGTCCTCCTCGTATCTCCTGTGTACTCCATCACATGTGATGTCTGTGTCCTCCTTGTATCTCCTCTGTACTCCATCACATGTGACCAGAGTTGTATGAAGTACTCGAAACCCATACTTGAGTAAAAGTACAAGTGCTCCATCAAAAAGTGACTTGAGTAGAAGTACTAAAGTATTCAACATTTTTTGTACTTAAGTATTGCAAGTAGTTTTTTTTAAAAATGTTGCTACTCAAGTACTGAAAGTAAAAGTACAAGTACTGTGTTATGTAGTTATTAAAGAAAGAAGTCAAAAGTTTGAACATCATATTGTTTTTTATTATTTATACATACAGTAACATTTATTTTCCTATGCGCTGATAATACACAATGTTCTGAGCTTCATGAAACTTCCATCTACTGTTCTGGCAGTGGTAATTTTTATAATAGTAACGAGTAACTATGCAGCACAAAAAAAAAATATTGGAGTAGAAGTATCGAAATCATCGAAAAAATGTGGTGAAGTAAAAGTGGAAGTAGGAGAAAAAAATTCTACTCTAGGAAAGTACAGATACCGCCTTTCGGTACTTAAGTACAGTAGTGAAGTAGTTCTACTTAGTTACTATACATCTCTGCATGTGACGTCTGTGTCCTCCTCGTATCTCCTGTGTACTCCATCACATGTGACATCTGTGTCCTCCTCGTATCTCCTGTGTACTCCATCACATGTGACATCTGTGTCCTCCTCGTATCTCCTGTGTACTCCATCACATGTGACGTCTGTGTCATCCTCGTATCTCCTGTATACTCCATCACATGTGATGTCTGTGTCCTCCTCGTATCTCCTGTGTACTCCATCACATGTGACGTCTGTGTCATCCTCGTATCTCCTGTATACTCCATCACATGTGACGTCTGTGTCATCCTCGTATCTCCTGTGTACTCCATCACATGTGACGTCTGTGTCATCCTCGTATCTCCTGTATACTCCATCACATGTGACGTCTGTGTCATCCTCGTATCTCCTGTGTACTCCATCACATGTGACGTCTGTGTCATCCTCGTATCTCCTGTATACTCCATCACATGTGACGTCTGTGTCATCCTCGTATCTCCTGTGTACTCCATCACATGTGATGTCTGTGTCCTCCTCGTATCTCCTGTGTACTCCATCACATGTGACGTCTGGGTCCTCCTCGTATCTCCTGTGTACTCAATCACATGTGACGTCTGTGTCCTCCTCGTATCTCCTGTATACTCCATCACATGTGACGTCTGTGTCCTCCTCGTATCTCCTGTGTACTCCATCACATGTGACATCTGTGTCCTCCTCGTATCTCCTGTGTACTCCATCACATGTGACATCTGTGTCCTCCTCGTATCTCCTGTGTACTCCATCACATGTGACGTCTGTGTCATCCTCGTATCTCCTGTATACTCCATCACATGTGATGTCTGTGTCCTCCTCGTATCTCCTGTGTACTCCATCACATGTGACATCTGTGTCCTCCTCGTATCTCCTGTGTACTCCATCACATGTGACGTCTGTGTCCTCCTCGTATCTCCTGTGTACTCCATCACATGTGACGTCTGTGTCATCCTCGTATCTCCTGTGTACTCCATCACATGTGACGTCTGTGTCATCCTCGTATCTCCTGTATACTCCATCACATGTGACGTCTGTGTCATCCTCGTATCTCCTGTGTACTCCATCACATGTGACGTCTGTGTCATCCTCGTATCTCCTGTATACTCCATCACATGTGATGTCTGTGTCCTCCTCGTATCTCCTGTGTACTCCATCACATGTGACGTCTGGGTCCTCCTCGTATCTCCTGTGTACTCAATCACATGTGACGTCTGTGTCCTCCTCGTATCTCCTGTATACTCCATCACATGTGACGTCTGTGTCCTCCTCGTATCTCCTGTGTACTCCATCACATGTGACGTCTGTGTCATCCTCGTATCTCCTGTGTACTCCATCACATGTGACGTCTGTGTCCTCCTCGTATCTCCTGTGTACTCCATCACATGTGACGTCTGTGTCCTCCTCGTATCTCCTGTGTACTCCATCACATGTGACGTCTGTGTCATCCTCGTATCTCCTGTGTACTCCATCACATGTGACGTCTGTGTCATCCTCGTATCTCCTGTATACTCCATCACATGTGACGTCTGTGTCATCCTCGTATCTCCTGTGTACTCCATCACATGTGATGTCTGTGTCCTCCTCGTATCCCCCGTGCATTCCGTCACATGTGATGTCTGTGTCCCCCTGGTATCTCCTGTGTACTCCATCACATGTGACGTCTGTGTCATCCTCGTATCTCCTGTGTACTCCATCACATGTGACGTCTGTGTCATCCTCGTATCTCCTGTATACTCCATCACATGTGACGTCTGTGTCATCCTCGTATCTCCTGTATACTCCATCACATGTGATGTCTGTGTCCTCCTCGTATCCCCCGTGCATTCCGTCACATGTGATGTCTGTGTCCCCCTGGTATCTCCTGTGTACTCCATCCCATGTGAGGTCTGTGTCCTCCTCGTATCTCCTGTGTACTCCATCACATGTGACTTCTGTGTCATCCTCGTATTCCCCGTGCATTCCGTCACATGTGACGTCTGTGTCCTCCTCGTATCTCCTGTGTACTCCATCACATGTGACGTCTGTGTCCTCCTCGTATCTCCTGTGTACTCCATCACATGTGATGTCTGTGTCCTCCTCGTATCTCCTGTGTACTCCATCACATGTGACGTCTGTGTCCTCCTCGTATCTCCTGTGTACTCCATCACATGTCCTACCCTGTCCTACCTTACACCTATAGCTGACATCAGGAGGCAGGACAGTTCTGAATGGAGCACTGGAGCTGCACAACTTTTCCTGTTAATCAGCTTATGATTGGTTGCTAGGACCGCCCTGTGTCCTAGCAACCAATCACCTGCTGCTTAACTTGAAAAGTTAACTTGGCAACTCCCGCAGTCCGGATCTGCCTTGCCTCCCGATGGCAGCTTGTGAGGATGTCAGTAGTGGCGCCTGCTGAGGGTGGAGAATCGGCTCCTAAATAGCAGGACTGCCGCAGCATGGGCGGGACAATGGCTTGGTCCGGACGCTGACCATGATCCACTGTTTAGTAATGCCTGATATAAATATTATAAATGCCTCACTTAGTAGATCTTATGTCCCCCATCTGCATTCTGGACCTTTTAGTATGGGCAAGTTCGGTGTCTATCTGATTGGCATTTTCCTACACATTAGTGCTACTACGGGGCTTTTTTTCTTAGCAAATAGGTACAGAAACTCAACCACGACCCCTCAAACTTTATCAACTCCGAACAGCATAAAATAGTGGGTGTGATTAAATTTCACAGTGGGAGGGTCTTTAAGGGGCATAAAATACCAGGAGTGCAGAGTTCAAGAAGGGGGGGGGGGGTTACACACAGAGCGCAGAGTTTGGGGCTGCACTAGGTACAGAGTTCAGAGTTCAGGGTTACGCTACATACAGAGTGCAGAGTTCAGCGGTGTGCTGCATACAGAGTTTCAGAATTCAGGGTTAGGCTATAGACAGAGTGCAGAGTTCAGGGTTACAGCACAGTCCGGCTCAGGACACAAGGTGTGACATTGCACAGTCTGGCTCAGGACACAAGGTGTGACATTGCACAGTCCGGCTCAGGATACAAGGTGTGACATTGCACAGTCCGGCTCAGGACACAAGGTGTGACATTGCACAGTCCGGCTCAGGACACAAGGTGTGACATTGCACAGTCCGGCTCAGGATACAAGGTGTGACATTGCACAGTCCGGCTCAGGACACAAGGTGTGACATTGCACAGTCCGGCTCAGGACACAAGGTGTGACATTGCACAGTCCGGCTCAGGACACAAGGTGTGACATTGCACGGTCCGGCTCAGGACACAAGGTGTGACATTGCATGGTCCGGCTCAGGACACAAGGTGTGACATTACACAGTCCGGCTCAGGACACAAGGTGTGACATTGCACGGTCTGGCTCAGGACACAAGGTGTGACATTGCACAGTCTGGCTCAGGACACAAGGTGTGACATTGCACAGTCTGGCTCAGGACACAAGGTGTGACATTGCACAGTCCGGCTCAGGACACAAGTTGTGACATTGCACGGTCTGGCTCAGGACACAAGGTGTGACATTGCACAGTCTGGCTCAGGACACAAGGTGTGACATTGCACAGTCTGGCTCAGGACACAAGGTGTGACATTGCACAGTCTGGCTCAGGACACAAGGTGTGACATTGCACAGTCCGGCTCAGGACACAAGGTGTGACATTGCACAGTCTGGCTCAGGACACAAGGTGTGACATTGCACGGTCCGGCTCAGGACACAAGGTGTGACATTACACAGTCTGGCTCAGGACACAAGGTGTGACATTGCACAGTCTGGCTCAGGACACAAGGTGTGACATTGCACGGTCTGGCTCAGGACACAAGGTGTGACATTGCACAGCCCGACTCAGGACACAAGGTGTGACATTGCACAGTCTGGCTCAGGACACAAGGTGTGACATTGCACAGTCCGGCTCAGGACACAAGGTGTGACATTGCACAGTCCGGCTCAGGACACAAGGTGTGACATTGCACAGTCCGGCTCAGGACACAAGGTGTGACATTGCACAGTCCGGCTCAGGACACAAGGTGTGACATTGCACAGTCTGGCTCAGGACACAAGGTGTGACATTGCACAGTCTGGCTCAGGACACAAGGTGTGACATTGCACAGTCTGGCTCAGGACACAAGGTGTGACATTGCACAGTCTGGCTCAGGACACAAGGTGTGACATTGCACGGTCCGGCTCAGGACACAAGGTGTGACATTGCATAGTCCGGCTCAGGACACAAGGTGTGACATTGCACAGCCCGGCTCAGGACACAAGGTGTGACATTGCACGGTCCGGCTCAGGACACAAGGTGTGACATTGCACGGTCCGGCTCAGGACACAAGGTGTGACATTGCACGGTCCGGCTCAGGACACAAGGTGTGACATTACACAGTCTGGCTCAGGACACAAGGTGTGACATTGCACGGTCTGGCTCAGGACACAAGGTGTGACATTGCACGGTCTGGCTCAGGACACAAGGTGTGACATTGCACAGTCTGGCTCAGGATACAAGGTGTGACATTGCACGGTCTGGCTCAGGACACAAGGTGTGACATTGCACAGTCTGGCTCAGGACACAAGGTGTGACATTGCACAGTCTGGCTCAGGACACAAGGTGTGACATTGCACGGTCCGGCTCAGGACACAAGGTGTGACATTGCACAGCCCGGCTCAGGACACAAGGTGTGACATTGCACAGTCCAGCTCAGGACACAAGGTGTGACATTGCACGGTCCGGCTCAGGACACAAGGTGTGACATTGCACAGCCCGGCTCAGGACACAAGGTGTGACATTGCACAGTCCGACTCAGGACACAAGGTGTGACATTGCACATGTGACATTGCACAGTCCGGCTCAGGACACAAGGTGTGACATTGCACAGTCCGGCTCAGGACACAAGGTGTGACATTGCACATGTGACATTGCACAGTCCGGCTCAGGACACAAGGTGTGACATTGCACAGTCCGGCTCAGGACACAAGGTGTGACATTGCACAGTCTGGCTCAGGACACAAGGTGTGACATTGCACAGTCTGGCTCAGGACACAAGGTGTGACATTGCACAGTCCGGCTCAGGACACAAGTTGTGACATTGCACGGTCTGGCTCAGGACACAAGGTGTGACATTGCACAGTCTGGCTCAGGACACAAGGTGTGACATTGCACAGTCTGGCTCAGGACACAAGGTGTGACATTGCACAGTCTGGCTCAGGACACAAGGTGTGACATTGCACAGTCCGGCTCAGGACACAAGGTGTGACATTGCACGGTCCGGCTCAGGACACAAGGTGTGACATTGCACAGTCTGGCTCAGGACACAAGGTGTGACATTGCACGGTCCGGCTCAGGACACAAGGTGTGACATTACACAGTCTGGCTCAGGACACAAGGTGTGACATTGCACAGTCTGGCTCAGGACACAAGGTGTGACATTGCACGGTCTGGCTCAGGACACAAGGTGTGACATTGCACAGCCCGACTCAGGACACAAGGTGTGACATTGCACAGTCTGGCTCAGGACACAAGGTGTGACATTGCACAGTCCGGCTCAGGACACAAGGTGTGACATTGCACAGTCCGGCTCAGGACACAAGGTGTGACATTGCACAGTCCGGCTCAGGACACAAGGTGTGACATTGCACAGTCCGGCTCAGGACACAAGGTGTGACATTGCACAGTCTGGCTCAGGACACAAGGTGTGACATTGCACAGTCTGGCTCAGGACACAAGGTGTGACATTGCACAGTCTGGCTCAGGACACAAGGTGTGACATTGCACAGTCTGGCTCAGGACACAAGGTGTGACATTGCACGGTCCGGCTCAGGACACAAGGTGTGACATTGCATAGTCCGGCTCAGGACACAAGGTGTGACATTGCACAGCCCGGCTCAGGACACAAGGTGTGACATTGCACGGTCCGGCTCAGGACACAAGGTGTGACATTGCACGGTCCGGCTCAGGACACAAGGTGTGACATTGCACGGTCCGGCTCAGGACACAAGGTGTGACATTACACAGTCTGGCTCAGGACACAAGGTGTGACATTGCACGGTCTGGCTCAGGACACAAGGTGTGACATTGCACGGTCTGGCTCAGGACACAAGGTGTGACATTGCACAGTCTGGCTCAGGATACAAGGTGTGACATTGCACGGTCTGGCTCAGGACACAAGGTGTGACATTGCACAGTCTGGCTCAGGACACAAGGTGTGACATTGCACAGTCTGGCTCAGGACACAAGGTGTGACATTGCACGGTCCGGCTCAGGACACAAGGTGTGACATTGCACAGCCCGGCTCAGGACACAAGGTGTGACATTGCACAGTCCAGCTCAGGACACAAGGTGTGACATTGCACGGTCCGGCTCAGGACACAAGGTGTGACATTGCACAGCCCGGCTCAGGACACAAGGTGTGACATTGCACAGTCCGACTCAGGACACAAGGTGTGACATTGCACATGTGACATTGCACAGTCCGGCTCAGGACACAAGGTGTGACATTGCACAGTCCGGCTCAGGACACAAGGTGTGACATTGCACATGTGACATTGCACAGTCCGGCTCAGGACACAAGGTGTGACATTGCACAGTCCGGCTCAGGACACAAGGTGTGACATTGCACAGTCCGGCTCAGGACACAAGGTGTGACATTGCACAGACCGACTCAGGACACAAGGTGTGACATTGCACAGTCTGGCTCAGGACACAAGGTGTGACATTGCACGGTCCGGCTCAGGACACAAGGTGTGACATTGCACAGTCCGGCTCAGGACACAAGGTGTGACATTGCACGGTCCGGCTCAGGACACAAGGTGTGACATTGCACAGTCCGGCTCAGGACACAAGGTGTGACATTACACAGCCCAGCTCAGGACACAAGGTGTGACATTGCACGGTCCGGCTCAGGACACAAGGTGTGACATTGCACAGTCTGGCTCAGGACACAAGGTGTGACATTGCACGGTCCGGCTCAGGACACAAGGTGTGACATTGCACGGTCCGGCTCAGGACACAAGGTGTGACATTGCACGGTCCGGCTCAGGACACAAGGTGTGACATTGCACAGTCCGGCTCAGGACACAAGGTGTGACATTACACAGCCCAGCTCAGGACACAAGGTGTGACATTGCACGGTCCGGCTCAGGACACAAGGTGTGACATTGCACAGTCTGGCTCAGGACACAAGGTGTGACATTGCACGGTCCGGCTCAGGACACAAGGTGTGACATTGCACAGTCTGGCTCAGGACACAAGGTGTGACATTGCACGGTCCGGCTCAGGACACAAGGTGTGACATTGCACGGTCCGGCTCAGGACACAAGGTGTGACATTGCACAGTCTGGCTCAGGACACAAGGTGTGACATTGCACAGTCTGGCTCAGGACACAAGGTGTGACATTGCACGGTCCGGCTCAGGACACAAGGTGTGACATTGCACGGTCCGGCTCAGGACACAAGGTGTGACATTGCACGGTCCGGCTCAGGACACAAGGTGTGACATTGCACGGTCCGGCTCAGGACACAAGGTGTGACATTGCACAGTCTGGCTCAGGACACAAGGTGTGACATTGCACAGTCTGGCTCAGGACACAAGGTGTGACATTGCACAGTCTGGCTCAGGACACAAGGTGTGACATTGCACGGTCCGGCTCAGGACACAAGGTGTGACATTACACAGTCTGGCTCAGGACACAAGGTGTGACATTGCACGGTCTGGCTCAGGACACAAGGTGTGACATTGCACAGTCTGGCTCAGGATACAAGGTGTGACATTGCACGGTCTGGCTCAGGACACAAGGTGTGACATTGCACAGTCTGGCTCAGGACACAAGGTGTGACATTGCACGGTCCGGCTCAGGACACAAGGTGTGACATTGCACAGCCCGGCTCAGGACACAAGGTGTGACATTGCACAGTCCGGCTCAGGACACAAGGTGTGACATTGCACAGCCCGGCTCAGGACACAAGGTGTGACATTGCACAGTCCGACTCAGGACACAAGGTGTGACATTGCACATGTGACATTGCACAGTCCGGCTCAGGACACAAGGTGTGACATTGCACATGTGACATTGCACAGTCCGGCTCAGGACACAAGGTGTGACATTGCACAGTCCGGCTCAGGACACAAGGTGTGACATTGCACGGTCCGGCTCAGGACACAAGGTGTGACATTGCACAGACCGACTCAGGACACAAGGTGTGACATTGCACAGTCTGGCTCAGGACACAAGGTGTGACATTGCACGGTCCGGCTCAGGACACAAGGTGTGACATTGCACAGTCCGGCTCAGGACACAAGGTGTGACATTGCACGGTCCGGCTCAGGACACAAGGTGTGACATTGCACAGTCTGGCTCAGGACACAAGGTGTGACATTGCACGGTCCGGCTCAGGACACAAGGTGTGACATTGCACAGTCCGGCTCAGGACACAAGGTGTGACATTGCACAGTCTGGCTCAGGACACAAGGTGTGACATTGCACGGTCCGGCTCAGGACACAAGGTGTGACATTGCACAGTCTGGCTCAGGACACAAGGTGTGACATTGCACGGTCCAGCTCAGGACACAAGGTGTGACATTGCACGGTCCGGCTCAGGACACAAGGTGTGACATTGCACAGTCTGGCTCAGGACACAAGGTGTGACATTGCACGGTCCGGCTCAGGACACAAGGTGTGACATTGCACAGTCCGGCTCAGGACACAAGGTGTGACATTGCACAGCCCAGCTCAGGACACAAGGTGTGACATTGCACGGTCCGGCTCAGGACACAAGGTGTGACATTGCACAGCCCGGCTCAGGACACAAGGTGTGACATTGCACGGTCTGGCTCAGGACACAAGGTGTGACATTGCAAAGTCCGGCTCAGGACACAAGGTGTGACATTGCACAGTCCGGCTCAGGACACAAGGTGTGACATTGCACAGCCCGGCTCAGGACACAAGGTGTGACATTGCACAGTCTGGCTCAGGACACAAGGTGTGACATTGCACAGCCCAGCTCAGGACACAAGGTGTGACATTGCACAGTCTGGCTCAGGACACAAGGTGTGACATTGCACAGTCCGGCTCAGGACACAAGGTGTGACATTGCACGGTCCGGCTCAGGACACAAGGTGTGACATTGCACGGTCCGGCTCAGGACACAAGGTGTGACATTGCACAGTCTGGCTCAGGACACAAGGTGTGACATTGCACAGTCCGGCTCAGGACACAAGGTGTGACATTGCACGGTCCGGCTCAGGACACAAGGTGTGACATTACACAGTCTGGCTCAGGACACAAGGTGTGACATTGCACAGTCTGGCTCAGGACACAAGGTGTGACATTGCACGGTCTGGCTCAGGACACAAGGTGTGACATTGCACAGCCCGACTCAGGACACAAGGTGTGACATTGCACAGTCCGGCTCAGGACACAAGGTGTGACATTGCACAGTCTGGCTCAGGACACAAGGTGTGACATTGCACAGTCTGGCTCAGGACACAAGGTGTGACATTGCACAGTCTGGCTCAGGACACAAGGTGTGACATTGCACAGTCTGGCTCAGGACACAAGGTGTGACATTGCACAGTCCGGCTCAGGACACAAGGTGTGACATTGCACGGTCCGGCTCAGGACACAAGGTGTGACATTGCATAGTCCGGCTCAGGACACAAGGTGTGACATTGCACGGTCCGGCTCAGGACACAAGGTGTGACATTGCACAGTCCGGCTCAGGACACAAGGTGTGACATTGCACAGCCCGGCTCAGGACACAAGGTGTGACATTGCACGGTCCGGCTCAGGACACAAGGTGTGACATTGCACGGTCCGGCTCAGGACACAAGGTGTGACATTGCACAGTTGGCTCAGGACACAAGGTGTGACATTGCACGGTCTGGCTCAGGACACAAGGTGTGACATTGCACAGTCTGGCTCAGGACACAAGGTGTGACATTGCACAGTCTGGCTCAGGACACAAGGTGTGAAATTGCACGGTACGGCTCAGGACACAAGGTGTGACATTGCACGGTCCGGCTCAGGACACAAGGTGTGACATTACACAGTCTGGCTCAGGACACAAGGTGTGACATTGCACAGTCTGGCTCAGGACACAAGGTGTGACATTACACAGCCCGACTCAGGACACAAGGTGTGACATTGCACATGTGACATTGCACAGTCCGGCTCAGGACACAAGGTGTGACATTGCACAGTCTGGCTCAGGACACAAGGTGTGACATTGCACGGTCCGGCTCAGGACACAAGGTGTGACATTGCACAGTCCGGCTCAGGACACAAGGTGTGACATTGCACGGTCCGGCTCAGGACACAAGGTGTGACATTGCACAGTCCGGCTCAGGACACAAGGTGTGACATTACACGGTCCGGCTCAGGACACAAGGTGTGACATTGCACAGTCTGGCTCAGGACACAAGGTGTGACATTGCACGGTCCGGCTCAGGACACAAGGTGTGACATTGCACAGTCCGGCTCAGGACACAAGGTGTGACATTGCACAGTCTGGCTCAGGACACAAGGTGTGACATTGCACGGTCCGGCTCAGGACACAAGGTGTGACATTGCACAGTCTGGCTCAGGACACAAGGTGTGACATTGCACGGTCCAGCTCAGGACACAAGGTGTGACATTGCACGGTCCAGCTCAGGACACAAGGTGTGACATTGCACAGTCTGGCTCAGGACACAAGGTGTGACATTGCACAGTCTGGCTCAGGACACAAGGTGTGACATTGCACGGTCCGGCTCAGGACACAAGGTGTGACATTGCACAGTCTGGCTCAGGACACAAGGTGTGACATTGCACGGTCCGGCTCAGGACACAAGGTGTGACATTGCATAGTCTGGCTCAGGACACAAGGTGTGACATTGCACAGTCCGGCTCAGGACACAAGGTGTGACATTGCACGGTCCGGCTCAGGACACAAGGTGTGACATTGCACAGCCCGGCTCAGGACACAAGGTGTGACATTGCACGGTCTGGCTCAGGACACAAGGTGTGACATTGCACAGTCCGGCTCAGGACACAAGGTGTGACATTGCACAGTCCGGCTCAGGACACAAGGTGTGACATTGCACAGCCCAGCTCAGGACACAAGGTGTGACATTGCACAGTCTGGCTCAGGACACAAGGTGTGACATTGCACAGTCTGGCTCAGGACACAAGGTGTGACATTGCACAGTCTGGCTCAGGACACAAGGTGTGACATTGCACAGTCCGGCTCAGGACACAAGGTGTGACATTGCACAGTCCGGCTCAGGACACAAGGTGTGACATTGCACAGTCCGGCTCAGGACACAAGGTGTGACATTGCACAGTCTGGCTCAGGACACAAGGTGTGACATTGCACGGTCCGGCTCAGGACACAAGGTGTGACATTGCACGGTCCGGCTCAGGACACAAGGTGTGACATTGCACAGACCGACTCAGGACACAAGGTGTGACATTGCACGGTCCGGCTCAGGACACAAGGTGTGACATTGCACAGTCCGGCTCAGGACACAAGGTGTGACATTACACAGCCCAGCTCAGGACACAAGGTGTGACATTGCACGGTCCGGCTCAGGACACAAGGTGTGACATTGCACAGTCTGGCTCAGGACACAAGGTGTGACATTGCACAGTCCGGCTCAGGACACAAGGTGTGACATTGCACGGTCCGGCTCAGGACACAAGGTGTGACATTGCACAGCCCGGCTCAGGACACAAGGTGTGACATTGCACGGTCTGGCTCAGGACACAAGGTGTGACATTGCATAGTCTGGCTCAGGACACAAGGTGTGACATTGCACAGTCCGGCTCAGGACACAAGGTGTGACATTGCACGGTCCGGCTCAGGACACAAGGTGTGACATTGCACAGCCCGGCTCAGGACACAAGGTGTGACATTGCACGGTCTGGCTCAGGACACAAGGTGTGACATTGCACAGTCCGGCTCAGGACACAAGGTGTGACATTGCCAGAGATGTATAGTAACGAAGTAGAACTACTTAAGTACTGTACTTAAGTACCGTAATGCGGTATCTGTACTTTCCTAGAGTAGAATTTTTTTCTCCTACTTCTACTTTTACTTCACTACATTTTTTCGATGATTTCGATACTTCTACTCAAGTATTTTTTTTTTGTGCTGCATAGTTACTCGTTACTTTTAAAAAAATTACCACTGCCAGAACAGTAGATGGCAGGTTGCATAAAGCTCAAAAAAATGTGTATAATGTCATTTGTAAATCAGCGCATACGAAAATAAAGGCTGTGTATAATAAAAGCTGCTATACCAAATCTTTCCAATAAAAAGAAAATATGAAACAAACAAATAAATGGTGCTACAGCGATTAAAGTGCATCAAGAAACTACTAACAAACACAGGTTAATCATTTGAATAAATCATTTGAAATAATAAAAAACAATATGATGTTCAAACTTTTGACTTCTTTCTTTAATAACTACATAACACAGTACTTGTACTTCTACTTTCAGTACTTGAGTAGAATTTTTTTTTCAAAACTACTGGTACTTTTTACTTTTAGTACTTAAGTAGCAAATTTTTTGAAAAAACTACTTGCAATACTTAAGTAAAAAAAATGTTGAATACTTTAGTACTTCTACTTAAGTAACTTTTTCTGCGAGCACTTCCACTTCTACTCAAGTCACTTTTTGATCGAGCACTTGTACTTTTACTCAAGTAGAAATTTCGAGTACTTTATACAAGTCTGGACATTGCACAGTCCGGCTCAGGACACAAGGTGTGACATGGCACAGCCCAGCTCAGGACACAAGGTGTGACATTGCACAGTCTGGCTCAGGACACAAGGTGTGACATTGCACAGTCTGGCTCAGGACACAAGGTGTGACATTGCACAGTCTGGCTCAGGACACAAGGTGTGACATTGCACAGACCGACTCAGGACACAAGGTGTGACATTGCACGGTCCGGCTCAGGACACAAGGTGTGACATTGCACAGTCCGGCTCAGGACACAAGGTGTGACATTGCACAGCCCAGCTCAGGACACAAGGTGTGACATTGCACAGTCTGGCTCAGGACACAAGGTGTGACATTGCACAGTCTGGCTCAGGACACAAGGTGTGACATTGCACAGTCTGGCTCAGGACACAAGGTGTGACATTGCACAGACCGACTCAGGACACAAGGTGTGACATTGCACGGTCCGGCTCAGGACACAAGGTGTGACATTGCACAGTCCGGCTCAGGACACAAGGTGTGACATTGCACAGTCTGGCTCAGGACACAAGGTGTGACATTGCACAGTCTGGCTCAGGACACAAGGTGTGACATTGCACAGTCTGGCTCAGGACACAAGGTGTGACATTGCACGGTCCGGCTCAGGACACAAGGTGTGACATTGCACAGTCCGGCTCAGGACACAAGGTGTGACATTGCACAGTCCGGCTCAGGACACAAGGTGTGACATTGCACGGTCCGGCTCAGGACACAAGGTGTGACATTGCACGGTCCGGCTCAGGACACAAGGTGTGACATTGCACGGTCCGGCTCAGGACACAAGGTGTGACATTGCACGGTCTGGCTCAGGACACAAGGTGTGACATTGCACGGTCTGGCTCAGGACACAAGGTGTGACATTGCGCAGTCCGGCTCAGGACACAAGGTGTGACATTGCACGGTCCGGCTCAGGACACAAGGTGTGACATTGCACGGTCTGGCTCAGGACACAAGGTGTGACATTGCACGGTCCGGCTCAGGACACAAAGTGTGACATTGCACGGTCTGGCTCAGGACACAAGGTGTGACATTGCACAGCCCGACTCAGGACACAAGGTGTGACATTGCACGGTCTGGCTCAGGACACAAGGTGTGACATTGCACAGTCCGGCTCAGGACACAAGGTGTGACATTGCACAGTCCGGCTCAGGACACAAGGTGTGACATTGCACAGCCCAGCTCAGGACACAAGGTGTGACATTGCACAGTCTGGCTCAGGACACAAGGTGTGACATTGCACAGTCTGGCTCAGGACACAAGGTGTGACATTGCACAGTCTGGCTCAGGACACAAGGTGTGACATTGCACGGTCCGGCTCAGGACACAAGGTGTGACATTGCACAGACCGACTCAGGACACAAGGTGTGACATTGCACGGTCCGGCTCAGGACACAAGGTGTGACATTGCACAGTCCGGCTCAGGACACAAGGTGTGACATTGCACAGTCCGGCTCAGGACACAAGGTGTGACATTGCACAGTCTGGCTCAGGACACAAGGTGTGACATTGCACAGTCTGGCTCAGGACACAAGGTGTGACATTGCACGGTCCGGCTCAGGACACAAGGTGTGACATTGCACAGTCCGGCTCAGGACACAAGGTGTGACATTGCACAGTCTGGCTCAGGACACAAGGTGTGACATTGCACAGTCTGGCTCAGGACACAAGGTGTGACATTGCACGGTCCGGCTCAGGACACAAGGTGTGACATTGCACAGTCCGGCTCAGGACACAAGGTGTGACATTGCACGGTCCGGCTCAGGACACAAGGTGTGACATTGCACGGTCCGGCTCAGGACACAAGGTGTGACATTGCACGGTCTGGCTCAGGACACAAGGTGTGACATTGCACAGCCCGACTCAGGACACAAGGTGTGACATTGCACAGTCCAGCTCAGGACACAAGGTGTGACATTGCACAGCCCGGCTCAGGACACAAGGTGTGACATTGCACAGTCCGACTCAGGACACAAGGTGTGACATTGCACGGTCCGGCTCAGGACACAAGGTGTGACATTGCACGGTCTGGCTCAGGACACAAGGTGTGACATTGCACAGTCCGGCTCAGGACACAAGGTGTGACATTGCACAGTCTGGCTCAGGACACAAGGTGTGACATTGCACAGTCCGGCTCAGGACACAAGGTGTGACATTGCACAGTCCGGCTCAGGACACAAGGTGTGACATTGCACATGTGACATTGCACAGTCCGGCTCAGGACACAAGGTGTGACATTGCACAGTCCGGCTCAGGACACAAGGTGTGACATTGCACGGTCCGGCTCAGGACACAAGGTGTGACATTGCACAGACCGACTCAGGACACAAGGTGTGACATTGCACGGTCCGGCTCAGGACACAAGGTGTGACATTGCACAGTCCGGCTCAGGACACAAGGTGTGACATTGCACAGTCCGGCTCAGGACACAAGGTGTGACATTGCACAGTCTGGCTCAGGACACAAGGTGTGACATTGCACGGTCCGGCTCAGGACACAAGGTGTGACATTGCACGGTCCGGCTCAGGACACAAGGTGTGACATTGCACAGTCCGGCTCAGGACACAAGGTGTGACATTACACGGTCCGGCTCAGGACACAAGGTGTGACATTGCACAGTCTGGCTCAGGACACAAGGTGTGACATTGCACGGTCCGGCTCAGGACACAAGGTGTGACATTGCACAGTCCGGCTCAGGACACAAGGTGTGACATTGCACAGTCTGGCTCAGGACACAAGGTGTGACATTGCACAGTCTGGCTCAGGACACAAGGTGTGACATTGCACAGTCCGGCTCAGGACACAAGGTGTGACATTGCACAGTCCGGCTCAGGACACAAGGTGTGACATTGCACGGTCCGGCTCAGGACACAAGGTGTGACATTGCACAGTCCGGCTCAGGACACAAGGTGTGACATTGCACAGTCCGGCTCAGGACACAAGGTGTGACATTGCACGGTCCGGCTCAGGACACAAGGTGTGACATTGCACGGTCCGGCTCAGGACACAAGGTGTGACATTGCACAGTCTGGCTCAGGACACAAGGTGTGACATTGCACGGTCCAGCTCAGGACACAAGGTGTGACATTGCACGGTCCGGCTCAGGACACAAGGTGTGACATTGCACAGTCTGGCTCAGGACACAAGGTGTGACATTGCACAGTCTGGCTCAGGACTCAAGGTGTGACATTGCACAGTCCGGCTCAGGACACAAGGTGTGACATTGCACAGTCCGGCTCAGGACACAAGGTGTGACATTGCACAGTCTGGCTCAGGACACAAGGTGTGACATTGCACAGTCTGGCTCAGGACACAAGGTGTGACATTGCACAGTCTGGCTCAGGACACAAGGTGTGACATTGCACAGTCCAGCTCAGGACACAAGGTGTGACATTGCACAGTCTGGCTCAGGACACAAGGTGTGACATTGCACAGTCTGGCTCAGGACTCAAGGTGTGACATTGCACGGTCCGGCTCAGGACACAATGTGTGACATTGCACAGTCTGGCTCAGGACACAAGGTGTGACATTGCACGGGCCGGCTCAGGACACAAGGTGTGACATTGCACAGTCCGGCTCAGGACACAAGGTGTGACATTGCACAGCCCGGCTCAGGACACAAGGTGTGACATTGCACAGTCCGGCTCAGGACACAAGGTGTGACATTACACAGCCCAGCTCAGGACACAAGGTGTGACATTGCACGGTCCGGCTCAGGACACAAGGTGTGACATTGCACAGTCTGGCTCAGGACACAAGGTGTGACATTGCACGGTCCGGCTCAGGACACAAGGTGTGACATTGCATAGTCTGGCTCAGGACACAAGGTGTGACATTGCACAGTCCGGCTCAGGACACAAGGTGTGACATTGCACGGTCCGGCTCAGGACACAAGGTGTGACATTGCACAGCCCGGCTCAGGACACAAGGTGTGACATTGCACGGTCTGGCTCAGGACACAAGGTGTGACATTGCACGGTCCGGCTCAGGACACAAGGTGTGACATTGCACGGTCCGGCTCAGGACACAAGGTGTGACATTGCACAGTCCGGCTCAGGACACAAGGTGTGACATTGCACAGTCCGGCTCAGGACACAAGGTGTGACATTGCACAGTCTGGCTCAGGACACAAGGTGTGACATTGCACAGTCTGGCTCAGGACACAAGGTGTGACATTGCACAGTCTGGCTCAGGACACAAGGTGTGACATTGCACGGTCCGGCTCAGGACACAAGGTGTGACATTGCACAGTCCGGCTCAGGACACAAGGTGTGACATTGCACAGTCCGGCTCAGGACACAAGGTGTGACATTGCACGGTCCGGCTCAGGACACAAGGTGTGACATTGCACGGTCCGGCTCAGGACACAAGGTGTGACATTGCACGGTCCGGCTCAGGACACAAGGTGTGACATTGCACGGTCCGGCTCAGGACACAAGGTGTGACATTGCACGGTCTGGCTCAGGACACAAGGTGTGACATTGCACAGTCCGGCTCAGGACACAAGGTGTGACATTGCACAGTCCGGCTCAGGACACAAGGTGTGACATTGCACGGTCCGGCTCAGGACACAAGGTGTGACATTGCACGGTCTGGCTCAGGACACAAGGTGTGACATTGCACAGTCCGGCTCAGGACACAAGGTGTGACATTGCACAGTCCGGCTCAGGACACAAGGTGTGACATTGCACGGTCCGGCTCAGGACACAAGGTGTGACATTGCACGGTCCGGCTCAGGACACAAGGTGTGACATTGCACAGTCCGGCTCAGGACACAAGGTGTGACATTGCACAGTCTGGCTCAGGACACAAGGTGTGACATTGCACAGTCTGGCTCAGGACACAAGGTGTGACATTGCACGGTCCGGCTCAGGACACAAGGTGTGACATTGCACAGTCCGGCTCAGGACACAAGGTGTGACATTGCACAGTCCGGCTCAGGACACAAGGTGTGACATTGCACGGTCCGGCTCAGGACACAAGGTGTGACATTGCACGGTCTGGCTCAGGACACAAGGTGTGACATTGCACAGCCCGACTCAGGACACAAGGTGTGACATTGCACAGTCCAGCTCAGGACACAAGGTGTGACATTGCACGGTCCGGCTCAGGACACAAGGTGTGACATTGCACAGTCTGGCTCAGGACACAAGGTGTGACATTGCACGGTCCGGCTCAGGACACAAGGTGTGACATTGCACAGTCCGGCTCAGGACACAAGGTGTGACATTGCACAGTCTGGCTCAGGACACAAGGTGTGACATTGCACGGTCCGGCTCAGGACACAAGGTGTGACATTGCACAGTCTGGCTCAGGACACAAGGTGTGACATTGCACGGTCCAGCTCAGGACACAAGGTGTGACATTGCACGGTCCGGCTCAGGACACAAGGTGTGACATTGCACAGTCTGGCTCAGGACACAAGGTGTGACATTGCACAGCCCAGCTCAGGACACAAGGTGTGACATTGCACAGTCTGGCTCAGGACACAAGGTGTGACATTGCACGGTCCGGCTCAGGACACAAGGTGTGACATTGCACGGTCCGGCTCAGGACACAAGGTGTGACATTGCACGGTCCGGCTCAGGACACAAGGTGTGACATTACACAGTCTGGCTCAGGACACAAGGTGTGACATTGCACAGTCTGGCTCAGGATACAAGGTGTGACATTGCACAGTCCGGCTCAGGACACAAGGTGTGACATTGCACAGTCCAGCTCAGGACACAAGGTGTGACATTGCACAGTCTGGCTCAGGATACAAGGTGTGACATTGCACAGTCCGGCTCAGGACACAAGGTGTGACATTGCACAGTCCGGCTCAGGACACAAGGTGTGACATTGCACAGTCCGGCTCAGGACACAAGGTGTGACATTGCACGGTCCGGCTCAGGACACAAGGTGTGACATTGCACGGTCTGGCTCAGGACACAAGGTGTGACATTGCACAGCCCGACTCAGGACACAAGGTGTGACATTGCACAGTCCAGCTCAGGACACAAGGTGTGACATTGCACAGTCCGACTCAGGACACAAGGTGTGACATTGCACGGTCCGGCTCAGGACACAAGGTGTGACATTGCACGGTCCGGCTCAGGACACAAGGTGTGACATTGCACGGTCTGGCTCAGGACACAAGGTGTGACATTGCACAGCCCAGCCCAGGACACAAGGTGTGACATTGCACAGTCCGGCTCAGGACACAAGGTGTGACATTGCACAGTCTGGCTCAGGACACAAGGTGTGACATTGCACGGTCCGGCTCAGGACACAAGGTGTGACATTGCACGGTCCGGCTCAGGACACAAGGTGTGACATTGCACGGTCCGGCTCAGGACACAAGGTGTGACATTGCACGGTCCGGCTCAGGACACAAGGTGTGACATTGCACAGTCTGGCTCAGGACACAAGGTGTGACATTGCACAGTCCGGCTCAGGACACAAGGTGTGACATTGCACAGTCCGGCTCAGGACACAAGGTGTGACATTGCACAGTCCGGCTCAGGACACAAGGTGTGACATTGCACAGTCTGGCTCAGGACACAAGGTGTGACATTGCACGGTCCGGCTCAGGACACAAGGTGTGACATTGCACGGTCCGGCTCAGGACACAAGGTGTGACATTGCACAGACCGACTCAGGACACAAGGTGTGACATTGCACGGTCCGGCTCAGGACACAAGGTGTGACATTGCACAGTCCGGCTCAGGACACAAGGTGTGACATTACACAGCCCAGCTCAGGACACAAGGTGTGACATTGCACGGTCCGGCTCAGGACACAAGGTGTGACATTGCACAGTCTGGCTCAGGACACAAGGTGTGACATTGCACGGTCCGGCTCAGGACACAAGGTGTGACATTGCATAGTCTGGCTCAGGACACAAGGTGTGACATTGCACAGTCCGGCTCAGGACACAAGGTGTGACATTGCACGGTCCGGCTCAGGACACAAGGTGTGACATTGCACAGCCCGGCTCAGGACACAAGGTGTGACATTGCACGGTCTGGCTCAGGACACAAGGTGTGACATTGCACAGTCCGGCTCAGGACACAAGGTGTGACATTGCACAGTCCGGCTCAGGACACAAGGTGTGACATTGCACAGCCCAGCTCAGGACACAAGGTGTGACATTGCACAGTCTGGCTCAGGACACAAGGTGTGACATTGCACAGTCTGGCTCAGGACACAAGGTGTGACATTGCACAGTCTGGCTCAGGACACAAGGTGTGACATTGCACAGACCGACTCAGGACACAAGGTGTGACATTGCACGGTCCGGCTCAGGACACAAGGTGTGACATTGCACAGTCCGGCTCAGGACACAAGGTGTGACATTGCACGGTCCGGCTCAGGACACAAGGTGTGACATTGCACAGTCTGGCTCAGGACACAAGGTGTGACATTGCACGGTCCGGCTCAGGACACAAGGTGTGACATTACACAGTCTGGCTCAGGACACAAGGTGTGACATTGCACAGTCTGGCTCAGGACACAAGGTGTGACATTGCACGGTCTGGCTCAGGACACAAGGTGTGACATTGCACAGCCCGACTCAGGACACAAGGTGTGACATTGCACAGTCTGGCTCAGGACACAAGGTGTGACATTGCACAGTCCGGCTCAGGACACAAGGTGTGACATTGCACAGTCCGGCTCAGGACACAAGGTGTGACATTGCACAGTCCGGCTCAGGACACAAGGTGTGACATTGCACAGTCCGGCTCAGGACACAAGGTGTGACATTGCACAGTCTGGCTCAGGACACAAGGTGTGACATTGCACAGTCTGGCTCAGGACACAAGGTGTGACATTGCACAGTCTGGCTCAGGACACAAGGTGTGACATTGCACAGTCTGGCTCAGGACACAAGGTGTGACATTGCACGGTCCGGCTCAGGACACAAGGTGTGACATTGCATAGTCCGGCTCAGGACACAAGGTGTGACATTGCACAGCCCGGCTCAGGACACAAGGTGTGACATTGCACGGTCCGGCTCAGGACACAAGGTGTGACATTGCACGGTCCGGCTCAGGACACAAGGTGTGACATTGCACGGTCCGGCTCAGGACACAAGGTGTGACATTACACAGTCTGGCTCAGGACACAAGGTGTGACATTGCACGGTCTGGCTCAGGACACAAGGTGTGACATTGCACGGTCTGGCTCAGGACACAAGGTGTGACATTGCACAGTCTGGCTCAGGATACAAGGTGTGACATTGCACGGTCTGGCTCAGGACACAAGGTGTGACATTGCACAGTCTGGCTCAGGACACAAGGTGTGACATTGCACAGTCTGGCTCAGGACACAAGGTGTGACATTGCACGGTCCGGCTCAGGACACAAGGTGTGACATTGCACAGCCCGGCTCAGGACACAAGGTGTGACATTGCACAGTCCAGCTCAGGACACAAGGTGTGACATTGCACGGTCCGGCTCAGGACACAAGGTGTGACATTGCACAGCCCGGCTCAGGACACAAGGTGTGACATTGCACAGTCCGACTCAGGACACAAGGTGTGACATTGCACATGTGACATTGCACAGTCCGGCTCAGGACACAAGGTGTGACATTGCACAGTCCGGCTCAGGACACAAGGTGTGACATTGCACATGTGACATTGCACAGTCCGGCTCAGGACACAAGGTGTGACATTGCACAGTCCGGCTCAGGACACAAGGTGTGACATTGCACAGTCTGGCTCAGGACACAAGGTGTGACATTGCACAGTCTGGCTCAGGACACAAGGTGTGACATTGCACAGTCCGGCTCAGGACACAAGTTGTGACATTGCACGGTCTGGCTCAGGACACAAGGTGTGACATTGCACAGTCTGGCTCAGGACACAAGGTGTGACATTGCACAGTCTGGCTCAGGACACAAGGTGTGACATTGCACAGTCTGGCTCAGGACACAAGGTGTGACATTGCACAGTCCGGCTCAGGACACAAGGTGTGACATTGCACGGTCCGGCTCAGGACACAAGGTGTGACATTGCACAGTCTGGCTCAGGACACAAGGTGTGACATTGCACGGTCCGGCTCAGGACACAAGGTGTGACATTACACAGTCTGGCTCAGGACACAAGGTGTGACATTGCACAGTCTGGCTCAGGACACAAGGTGTGACATTGCACGGTCTGGCTCAGGACACAAGGTGTGACATTGCACAGCCCGACTCAGGACACAAGGTGTGACATTGCACAGTCTGGCTCAGGACACAAGGTGTGACATTGCACAGTCCGGCTCAGGACACAAGGTGTGACATTGCACAGTCCGGCTCAGGACACAAGGTGTGACATTGCACAGTCCGGCTCAGGACACAAGGTGTGACATTGCACAGTCCGGCTCAGGACACAAGGTGTGACATTGCACAGTCTGGCTCAGGACACAAGGTGTGACATTGCACAGTCTGGCTCAGGACACAAGGTGTGACATTGCACAGTCTGGCTCAGGACACAAGGTGTGACATTGCACAGTCTGGCTCAGGACACAAGGTGTGACATTGCACGGTCCGGCTCAGGACACAAGGTGTGACATTGCATAGTCCGGCTCAGGACACAAGGTGTGACATTGCACAGCCCGGCTCAGGACACAAGGTGTGACATTGCACGGTCCGGCTCAGGACACAAGGTGTGACATTGCACGGTCCGGCTCAGGACACAAGGTGTGACATTGCACGGTCCGGCTCAGGACACAAGGTGTGACATTACACAGTCTGGCTCAGGACACAAGGTGTGACATTGCACGGTCTGGCTCAGGACACAAGGTGTGACATTGCACGGTCTGGCTCAGGACACAAGGTGTGACATTGCACAGTCTGGCTCAGGATACAAGGTGTGACATTGCACGGTCTGGCTCAGGACACAAGGTGTGACATTGCACAGTCTGGCTCAGGACACAAGGTGTGACATTGCACAGTCTGGCTCAGGACACAAGGTGTGACATTGCACGGTCCGGCTCAGGACACAAGGTGTGACATTGCACAGCCCGGCTCAGGACACAAGGTGTGACATTGCACAGTCCAGCTCAGGACACAAGGTGTGACATTGCACGGTCCGGCTCAGGACACAAGGTGTGACATTGCACAGCCCGGCTCAGGACACAAGGTGTGACATTGCACAGTCCGACTCAGGACACAAGGTGTGACATTGCACATGTGACATTGCACAGTCCGGCTCAGGACACAAGGTGTGACATTGCACAGTCCGGCTCAGGACACAAGGTGTGACATTGCACATGTGACATTGCACAGTCCGGCTCAGGACACAAGGTGTGACATTGCACAGTCCGGCTCAGGACACAAGGTGTGACATTGCACAGTCCGGCTCAGGACACAAGGTGTGACATTGCACAGACCGACTCAGGACACAAGGTGTGACATTGCACAGTCTGGCTCAGGACACAAGGTGTGACATTGCACGGTCCGGCTCAGGACACAAGGTGTGACATTGCACAGTCCGGCTCAGGACACAAGGTGTGACATTGCACGGTCCGGCTCAGGACACAAGGTGTGACATTGCACAGTCCGGCTCAGGACACAAGGTGTGACATTACACAGCCCAGCTCAGGACACAAGGTGTGACATTGCACGGTCCGGCTCAGGACACAAGGTGTGACATTGCACAGTCTGGCTCAGGACACAAGGTGTGACATTGCACGGTCCGGCTCAGGACACAAGGTGTGACATTGCACGGTCCGGCTCAGGACACAAGGTGTGACATTGCACGGTCCGGCTCAGGACACAAGGTGTGACATTGCACAGTCCGGCTCAGGACACAAGGTGTGACATTACACAGCCCAGCTCAGGACACAAGGTGTGACATTGCACGGTCCGGCTCAGGACACAAGGTGTGACATTGCACAGTCTGGCTCAGGACACAAGGTGTGACATTGCACGGTCCGGCTCAGGACACAAGGTGTGACATTGCACAGTCTGGCTCAGGACACAAGGTGTGACATTGCACGGTCCGGCTCAGGACACAAGGTGTGACATTGCACGGTCCGGCTCAGGACACAAGGTGTGACATTGCACAGTCTGGCTCAGGACACAAGGTGTGACATTGCACAGTCTGGCTCAGGACACAAGGTGTGACATTGCACGGTCCGGCTCAGGACACAAGGTGTGACATTGCACGGTCCGGCTCAGGACACAAGGTGTGACATTGCACGGTCCGGCTCAGGACACAAGGTGTGACATTGCACGGTCCGGCTCAGGACACAAGGTGTGACATTGCACAGTCTGGCTCAGGACACAAGGTGTGACATTGCACAGTCTGGCTCAGGACACAAGGTGTGACATTGCACAGTCTGGCTCAGGACACAAGGTGTGACATTGCACGGTCCGGCTCAGGACACAAGGTGTGACATTACACAGTCTGGCTCAGGACACAAGGTGTGACATTGCACGGTCTGGCTCAGGACACAAGGTGTGACATTGCACAGTCTGGCTCAGGATACAAGGTGTGACATTGCACGGTCTGGCTCAGGACACAAGGTGTGACATTGCACAGTCTGGCTCAGGACACAAGGTGTGACATTGCACGGTCCGGCTCAGGACACAAGGTGTGACATTGCACAGCCCGGCTCAGGACACAAGGTGTGACATTGCACAGTCCGGCTCAGGACACAAGGTGTGACATTGCACAGCCCGGCTCAGGACACAAGGTGTGACATTGCACAGTCCGACTCAGGACACAAGGTGTGACATTGCACATGTGACATTGCACAGTCCGGCTCAGGACACAAGGTGTGACATTGCACAGTCCGGCTCAGGACACAAGGTGTGACATTGCACATGTGACATTGCACAGTCCGGCTCAGGACACAAGGTGTGACATTGCACAGTCCGGCTCAGGACACAAGGTGTGACATTGCACGGTCCGGCTCAGGACACAAGGTGTGACATTGCACAGACCGACTCAGGACACAAGGTGTGACATTGCACAGTCTGGCTCAGGACACAAGGTGTGACATTGCACGGTCCGGCTCAGGACACAAGGTGTGACATTGCACAGTCCGGCTCAGGACACAAGGTGTGACATTGCACGGTCCGGCTCAGGACACAAGGTGTGACATTGCACAGTCCGGCTCAGGACACAAGGTGTGACATTACACAGCCCAGCTCAGGACACAAGGTGTGACATTGCACGGTCCGGCTCAGGACACAAGGTGTGACATTGCACAGTCTGGCTCAGGACACAAGGTGTGACATTGCACGGTCCGGCTCAGGACACAAGGTGTGACATTGCACAGTCCGGCTCAGGACACAAGGTGTGACATTGCACAGTCTGGCTCAGGACACAAGGTGTGACATTGCACGGTCCGGCTCAGGACACAAGGTGTGACATTGCACAGTCTGGCTCAGGACACAAGGTGTGACATTGCACGGTCCAGCTCAGGACACAAGGTGTGACATTGCACGGTCCGGCTCAGGACACAAGGTGTGACATTGCACAGTCTGGCTCAGGACACAAGGTGTGACATTGCACGGTCCGGCTCAGGACACAAGGTGTGACATTGCACAGTCCGGCTCAGGACACAAGGTGTGACATTGCACAGCCCAGCTCAGGACACAAGGTGTGACATTGCACGGTCCGGCTCAGGACACAAGGTGTGACATTGCACAGCCCGGCTCAGGACACAAGGTGTGACATTGCACGGTCTGGCTCAGGACACAAGGTGTGACATTGCAAAGTCCGGCTCAGGACACAAGGTGTGACATTGCACAGTCCGGCTCAGGACACAAGGTGTGACATTGCACAGCCCGGCTCAGGACACAAGGTGTGACATTGCACAGTCTGGCTCAGGACACAAGGTGTGACATTGCACAGCCCAGCTCAGGACACAAGGTGTGACATTGCACAGTCTGGCTCAGGACACAAGGTGTGACATTGCACAGTCCGGCTCAGGACACAAGGTGTGACATTGCACGGTCCGGCTCAGGACACAAGGTGTGACATTGCACGGTCCGGCTCAGGACACAAGGTGTGACATTGCACAGTCTGGCTCAGGACACAAGGTGTGACATTGCACAGTCCGGCTCAGGACACAAGGTGTGACATTGCACGGTCCGGCTCAGGACACAAGGTGTGACATTACACAGTCTGGCTCAGGACACAAGGTGTGACATTGCACAGTCTGGCTCAGGACACAAGGTGTGACATTGCACGGTCTGGCTCAGGACACAAGGTGTGACATTGCACAGCCCGACTCAGGACACAAGGTGTGACATTGCACAGTCCGGCTCAGGACACAAGGTGTGACATTGCACAGTCTGGCTCAGGACACAAGGTGTGACATTGCACAGTCTGGCTCAGGACACAAGGTGTGACATTGCACAGTCTGGCTCAGGACACAAGGTGTGACATTGCACAGTCTGGCTCAGGACACAAGGTGTGACATTGCACGGTCCGGCTCAGGACACAAGGTGTGACATTGCATAGTCCGGCTCAGGACACAAGGTGTGACATTGCACGGTCCGGCTCAGGACACAAGGTGTGACATTGCACAGTCCGGCTCAGGACACAAGGTGTGACATTGCACAGCCCGGCTCAGGACACAAGGTGTGACATTGCACGGTCCGGCTCAGGACACAAGGTGTGACATTGCACGGTCCGGCTCAGGACACAAGGTGTGACATTGCACAGTTGGCTCAGGACACAAGGTGTGACATTGCACGGTCTGGCTCAGGACACAAGGTGTGACATTGCACAGTCTGGCTCAGGACACAAGGTGTGACATTGCACAGTCTGGCTCAGGACACAAGGTGTGAAATTGCACGGTACGGCTCAGGACACAAGGTGTGACATTGCACGGTCCGGCTCAGGACACAAGGTGTGACATTACACAGTCTGGCTCAGGACACAAGGTGTGACATTGCACAGTCTGGCTCAGGACACAAGGTGTGACATTACACAGCCCGACTCAGGACACAAGGTGTGACATTGCACATGTGACATTGCACAGTCCGGCTCAGGACACAAGGTGTGACATTGCACAGTCTGGCTCAGGACACAAGGTGTGACATTGCACGGTCCGGCTCAGGACACAAGGTGTGACATTGCACAGTCCGGCTCAGGACACAAGGTGTGACATTGCACGGTCCGGCTCAGGACACAAGGTGTGACATTGCACAGTCCGGCTCAGGACACAAGGTGTGACATTACACGGTCCGGCTCAGGACACAAGGTGTGACATTGCACAGTCTGGCTCAGGACACAAGGTGTGACATTGCACGGTCCGGCTCAGGACACAAGGTGTGACATTGCACAGTCCGGCTCAGGACACAAGGTGTGACATTGCACAGTCTGGCTCAGGACACAAGGTGTGACATTGCACGGTCCGGCTCAGGACACAAGGTGTGACATTGCACAGTCTGGCTCAGGACACAAGGTGTGACATTGCACGGTCCAGCTCAGGACACAAGGTGTGACATTGCACGGTCCAGCTCAGGACACAAGGTGTGACATTGCACAGTCTGGCTCAGGACACAAGGTGTGACATTGCACAGTCTGGCTCAGGACACAAGGTGTGACATTGCACGGTCCGGCTCAGGACACAAGGTGTGACATTGCACAGTCTGGCTCAGGACACAAGGTGTGACATTGCACGGTCCGGCTCAGGACACAAGGTGTGACATTGCATAGTCTGGCTCAGGACACAAGGTGTGACATTGCACAGTCCGGCTCAGGACACAAGGTGTGACATTGCACGGTCCGGCTCAGGACACAAGGTGTGACATTGCACAGCCCGGCTCAGGACACAAGGTGTGACATTGCACGGTCTGGCTCAGGACACAAGGTGTGACATTGCACAGTCCGGCTCAGGACACAAGGTGTGACATTGCACAGTCCGGCTCAGGACACAAGGTGTGACATTGCACAGCCCAGCTCAGGACACAAGGTGTGACATTGCACAGTCTGGCTCAGGACACAAGGTGTGACATTGCACAGTCTGGCTCAGGACACAAGGTGTGACATTGCACAGTCTGGCTCAGGACACAAGGTGTGACATTGCACAGACCGACTCAGGACACAAGGTGTGACATTGCACGGTCCGGCTCAGGACACAAGGTGTGACATTGCACAGTCCGGCTCAGGACACAAGGTGTGACATTGCACAGTCCGGCTCAGGACACAAGGTGTGACATTGCACAGTCCGGCTCAGGACACAAGGTGTGACATTGCACAGTCTGGCTCAGGACACAAGGTGTGACATTGCACGGTCCGGCTCAGGACACAAGGTGTGACATTGCACGGTCCGGCTCAGGACACAAGGTGTGACATTGCACAGACCGACTCAGGACACAAGGTGTGACATTGCACGGTCCGGCTCAGGACACAAGGTGTGACATTGCACAGTCCGGCTCAGGACACAAGGTGTGACATTACACAGCCCAGCTCAGGACACAAGGTGTGACATTGCACGGTCCGGCTCAGGACACAAGGTGTGACATTGCACAGTCTGGCTCAGGACACAAGGTGTGACATTGCACGGTCCGGCTCAGGACACAAGGTGTGACATTGCATAGTCTGGCTCAGGACACAAGGTGTGACATTGCACAGTCCGGCTCAGGACACAAGGTGTGACATTGCACGGTCCGGCTCAGGACACAAGGTGTGACATTGCACAGCCCGGCTCAGGACACAAGGTGTGACATTGCACGGTCTGGCTCAGGACACAAGGTGTGACATTGCACAGTCCGGCTCAGGACACAAGGTGTGACATTGCACAGTCCGGCTCAGGACACAAGGTGTGACATTGCACAGCCCAGCTCAGGACACAAGGTGTGACATTGCACAGTCTGGCTCAGGACACAAGGTGTGACATTGCACAGTCTGGCTCAGGACACAAGGTGTGACATTGCACAGTCTGGCTCAGGACACAAGGTGTGACATTGCACAGACCGACTCAGGACACAAGGTGTGACATTGCACGGT
Organism: Pelophylax lessonae; assembly: GCF_965119305.1. Taxonomy (NCBI): domain Eukaryota; kingdom Metazoa; phylum Chordata; class Amphibia; order Anura; family Ranidae; genus Pelophylax; species Pelophylax lessonae. The sequence goes on along the minus strand of NW_028119946.1, from coordinate 35,490 downwards.
CCGGCTCAGGACACAAGGTGTGACATTGCACAGTCCGGCTCAGGACACAAGGTGTGACATTGCACAGCCCAGCTCAGGACACAAGGTGTGACATTGCACAGTCTGGCTCAGGACACAAGGTGTGACATTGCACAGTCTGGCTCAGGACACAAGGTGTGACATTGCACAGTCTGGCTCAGGACACAAGGTGTGACATTGCACAGACCGACTCAGGACACAAGGTGTGACATTGCACGGTCCGGCTCAGGACACAAGGTGTGACATTGCACAGTCCGGCTCAGGACACAAGGTGTGACATTGCACAGTCCGGCTCAGGACACAAGGTGTGACATTGCACAGTCTGGCTCAGGACACAAGGTGTGACATTGCACAGTCTGGCTCAGGACACAAGGTGTGACATTGCACGGTCCGGCTCAGGACACAAGGTGTGACATTGCACAGTCCGGCTCAGGACACAAGGTGTGACATTGCACAGTCCGGCTCAGGACACAAGGTGTGACATTGCACGGTCCGGCTCAGGACACAAGGTGTGACATTGCACGGTCCGGCTCAGGACACAAGGTGTGACATTGCACGGTCCGGCTCAGGACACAAGGTGTGACATTGCACGGTCTGGCTCAGGACACAAGGTGTGACATTGCACGGTCTGGCTCAGGACACAAGGTGTGACATTGCGCAGTCCGGCTCAGGACACAAGGTGTGACATTGCACGGTCCGGCTCAGGACACAAGGTGTGACATTGCACGGTCTGGCTCAGGACACAAGGTGTGACATTGCACGGTCCGGCTCAGGACACAAAGTGTGACATTGCACGGTCTGGCTCAGGACACAAGGTGTGACATTGCACAGCCCGACTCAGGACACAAGGTGTGACATTGCACGGTCTGGCTCAGGACACAAGGTGTGACATTGCACAGTCCGGCTCAGGACACAAGGTGTGACATTGCACAGTCCGGCTCAGGACACAAGGTGTGACATTGCACAGCCCAGCTCAGGACACAAGGTGTGACATTGCACAGTCTAGCTCAGGACACAAGGTGTGACATTGCACAGTCTGGCTCAGGACATAAGGTGTGACATTGCACAGTCTGGCTCAGGACACAAGGTGTGACATTGCACGGTCCGGCTCAGGACACAAGGTGTGACATTGCACAGACCGACTCAGGACACAAGGTGTGACATTGCACGGTCCGGCTCAGGACACAAGGTGTGACATTGCACAGTCCGGCTCAGGACACAAGGTGTGACATTGCACAGTCCGGCTCAGGACACAAGGTGTGACATTGCACAGTCTGGCTCAGGACACAAGGTGTGACATTGCACAGTCTGGCTCAGGACACAAGGTGTGACATTGCACGGTCCGGCTCAGGACACAAGGTGTGACATTGCACAGTCCGGCTCAGGACACAAGGTGTGACATTGCACAGTCTGGCTCAGGACACAAGGTGTGACATTGCACAGTCTGGCTCAGGACACAAGGTGTGACATTGCACGGTCCGGCTCAGGACACAAGGTGTGACATTGCACAGTCCGGCTCAGGACACAAGGTGTGACATTGCACGGTCCGGCTCAGGACACAAGGTGTGACATTGCACGGTCCGGCTCAGGACACAAGGTGTGACATTGCACGGTCTGGCTCAGGACACAAGGTGTGACATTGCACAGCCCGACTCAGGACACAAGGTGTGACATTGCACAGTCCAGCTCAGGACACAAGGTGTGACATTGCACAGCCCGGCTCAGGACACAAGGTGTGACATTGCACAGTCCGACTCAGGACACAAGGTGTGACATTGCACGGTCCGGCTCAGGACACAAGGTGTGACATTGCACGGTCTGGCTCAGGACACAAGGTGTGACATTGCACAGTCCGGCTCAGGACACAAGGTGTGACATTGCACAGTCTGGCTCAGGACACAAGGTGTGACATTGCACAGTCCGGCTCAGGACACAAGGTGTGACATTGCACAGTCCGGCTCAGGACACAAGGTGTGACATTGCACATGTGACATTGCACAGTCCGGCTCAGGACACAAGGTGTGACATTGCACAGTCCGGCTCAGGACACAAGGTGTGACATTGCACGGTCCGGCTCAGGACACAAGGTGTGACATTGCACAGACCGACTCAGGACACAAGGTGTGACATTGCACGGTCCGGCTCAGGACACAAGGTGTGACATTGCACAGTCCGGCTCAGGACACAAGGTGTGACATTGCACAGTCCGGCTCAGGACACAAGGTGTGACATTGCACAGTCTGGCTCAGGACACAAGGTGTGACATTGCACGGTCCGGCTCAGGACACAAGGTGTGACATTGCACGGTCCGGCTCAGGACACAAGGTGTGACATTGCACAGTCCGGCTCAGGACACAAGGTGTGACATTACACGGTCCGGCTCAGGACACAAGGTGTGACATTGCACAGTCTGGCTCAGGACACAAGGTGTGACATTGCACGGTCCGGCTCAGGACACAAGGTGTGACATTGCACAGTCCGGCTCAGGACACAAGGTGTGACATTGCACAGTCTGGCTCAGGACACAAGGTGTGACATTGCACAGTCTGGCTCAGGACACAAGGTGTGACATTGCACGGTCCGGCTCAGGACACAAGGTGTGACATTGCACAGTCCGGCTCAGGACACAAGGTGTGACATTGCACAGTCCGGCTCAGGACACAAGGTGTGACATTGCACGGTCCGGCTCAGGACACAAGGTGTGACATTGCACGGTCCGGCTCAGGACACAAGGTGTGACATTGCACAGTCTGGCTCAGGACACAAGGTGTGACATTGCACGGTCCAGCTCAGGACACAAGGTGTGACATTGCACGGTCCGGCTCAGGACACAAGGTGTGACATTGCACAGTCTGGCTCAGGACACAAGGTGTGACATTGCACAGTCTGGCTCAGGACTCAAGGTGTGACATTGCACAGTCCGGCTCAGGACACAAGGTGTGACATTGCACAGTCCGGCTCAGGACACAAGGTGTGACATTGCACAGTCTGGCTCAGGACACAAGGTGTGACATTGCACAGTCTGGCTCAGGACACAAGGTGTGACATTGCACAGTCTGGCTCAGGACACAAGGTGTGACATTGCACAGTCCAGCTCAGGACACAAGGTGTGACATTGCACAGTCTGGCTCAGGACACAAGGTGTGACATTGCACAGTCTGGCTCAGGACTCAAGGTGTGACATTGCACGGTCCGGCTCAGGACACAATGTGTGACATTGCACAGTCTGGCTCAGGACACAAGGTGTGACATTGCACGGGCCGGCTCAGGACACAAGGTGTGACATTGCACAGTCCGGCTCAGGACACAAGGTGTGACATTGCACAGCCCGGCTCAGGACACAAGGTGTGACATTGCACAGTCCGGCTCAGGACACAAGGTGTGACATTACACAGCCCAGCTCAGGACACAAGGTGTGACATTGCACGGTCCGGCTCAGGACACAAGGTGTGACATTGCACAGTCTGGCTCAGGACACAAGGTGTGACATTGCACGGTCCGGCTCAGGACACAAGGTGTGACATTGCATAGTCTGGCTCAGGACACAAGGTGTGACATTGCACAGTCCGGCTCAGGACACAAGGTGTGACATTGCACGGTCCGGCTCAGGACACAAGGTGTGACATTGCACAGCCCGGCTCAGGACACAAGGTGTGACATTGCACGGTCTGGCTCAGGACACAAGGTGTGACATTGCACGGTCCGGCTCAGGACACAAGGTGTGACATTGCACGGTCCGGCTCAGGACACAAGGTGTGACATTGCACAGTCCGGCTCAGGACACAAGGTGTGACATTGCACAGTCCGGCTCAGGACACAAGGTGTGACATTGCACAGTCTGGCTCAGGACACAAGGTGTGACATTGCACAGTCTGGCTCAGGACACAAGGTGTGACATTGCACGGTCCGGCTCAGGACACAAGGTGTGACATTGCACAGTCCGGCTCAGGACACAAGGTGTGACATTGCACAGTCCGGCTCAGGACACAAGGTGTGACATTGCACGGTCCGGCTCAGGACACAAGGTGTGACATTGCACGGTCCGGCTCAGGACACAAGGTGTGACATTGCACGGTCCGGCTCAGGACACAAGGTGTGACATTGCACGGTCCGGCTCAGGACACAAGGTGTGACATTGCACGGTCTGGCTCAGGACACAAGGTGTGACATTGCACAGTCCGGCTCAGGACACAAGGTGTGACATTGCACAGTCCGGCTCAGGACACAAGGTGTGACATTGCACGGTCCGGCTCAGGACACAAGGTGTGACATTGCACGGTCTGGCTCAGGACACAAGGTGTGACATTGCACAGTCCGGCTCAGGACACAAGGTGTGACATTGCACAGTCCGGCTCAGGACACAAGGTGTGACATTGCACGGTCCGGCTCAGGACACAAGGTGTGACATTGCACGGTCCGGCTCAGGACACAAGGTGTGACATTGCACAGTCCGGCTCAGGACACAAGGTGTGACATTGCACAGTCTGGCTCAGGACACAAGGTGTGACATTGCACAGTCTGGCTCAGGACACAAGGTGTGACATTGCACGGTCCGGCTCAGGACACAAGGTGTGACATTGCACAGTCCGGCTCAGGACACAAGGTGTGACATTGCACAGTCCGGCTCAGGACACAAGGTGTGACATTGCACGGTCCGGCTCAGGACACAAGGTGTGACATTGCACGGTCTGGCTCAGGACACAAGGTGTGACATTGCACAGCCCGACTCAGGACACAAGGTGTGACATTGCACAGTCCAGCTCAGGACACAAGGTGTGACATTGCACGGTCCGGCTCAGGACACAAGGTGTGACATTGCACAGTCTGGCTCAGGACACAAGGTGTGACATTGCACGGTCCGGCTCAGGACACAAGGTGTGACATTGCACAGTCCGGCTCAGGACACAAGGTGTGACATTGCACAGTCTGGCTCAGGACACAAGGTGTGACATTGCACGGTCCGGCTCAGGACACAAGGTGTGACATTGCACAGTCTGGCTCAGGACACAAGGTGTGACATTGCACGGTCCAGCTCAGGACACAAGGTGTGACATTGCACGGTCCGGCTCAGGACACAAGGTGTGACATTGCACAGTCTGGCTCAGGACACAAGGTGTGACATTGCACAGCCCAGCTCAGGACACAAGGTGTGACATTGCACAGTCTGGCTCAGGACACAAGGTGTGACATTGCACGGTCCGGCTCAGGACACAAGGTGTGACATTGCACGGTCCGGCTCAGGACACAAGGTGTGACATTGCACGGTCCGGCTCAGGACACAAGGTGTGACATTACACAGTCTGGCTCAGGACACAAGGTGTGACATTGCACAGTCTGGCTCAGGATACAAGGTGTGACATTGCACAGTCCGGCTCAGGACACAAGGTGTGACATTGCACAGTCCAGCTCAGGACACAAGGTGTGACATTGCACAGTCTGGCTCAGGATACAAGGTGTGACATTGCACAGTCCGGCTCAGGACACAAGGTGTGACATTGCACAGTCCGGCTCAGGACACAAGGTGTGACATTGCACAGTCCGGCTCAGGACACAAGGTGTGACATTGCACGGTCCGGCTCAGGACACAAGGTGTGACATTGCACGGTCTGGCTCAGGACACAAGGTGTGACATTGCACAGCCCGACTCAGGACACAAGGTGTGACATTGCACAGTCCAGCTCAGGACACAAGGTGTGACATTGCACAGTCCGACTCAGGACACAAGGTGTGACATTGCACGGTCCGGCTCAGGACACAAGGTGTGACATTGCACGGTCCGGCTCAGGACACAAGGTGTGACATTGCACGGTCTGGCTCAGGACACAAGGTGTGACATTGCACAGCCCAGCCCAGGACACAAGGTGTGACATTGCACAGTCCGGCTCAGGACACAAGGTGTGACATTGCACAGTCTGGCTCAGGACACAAGGTGTGACATTGCACGGTCCGGCTCAGGACACAAGGTGTGACATTGCACGGTCCGGCTCAGGACACAAGGTGTGACATTGCACGGTCCGGCTCAGGACACAAGGTGTGACATTGCACGGTCCGGCTCAGGACACAAGGTGTGACATTGCACAGTCTGGCTCAGGACACAAGGTGTGACATTGCACAGTCCGGCTCAGGACACAAGGTGTGACATTGCACAGTCCGGCTCAGGACACAAGGTGTGACATTGCACAGTCCGGCTCAGGACACAAGGTGTGACATTGCACAGTCTGGCTCAGGACACAAGGTGTGACATTGCACGGTCCGGCTCAGGACACAAGGTGTGACATTGCACGGTCCGGCTCAGGACACAAGGTGTGACATTGCACAGACCGACTCAGGACACAAGGTGTGACATTGCACGGTCCGGCTCAGGACACAAGGTGTGACATTGCACAGTCCGGCTCAGGACACAAGGTGTGACATTACACAGCCCAGCTCAGGACACAAGGTGTGACATTGCACGGTCCGGCTCAGGACACAAGGTGTGACATTGCACAGTCTGGCTCAGGACACAAGGTGTGACATTGCACGGTCCGGCTCAGGACACAAGGTGTGACATTGCATAGTCTGGCTCAGGACACAAGGTGTGACATTGCACAGTCCGGCTCAGGACACAAGGTGTGACATTGCACGGTCCGGCTCAGGACACAAGGTGTGACATTGCACAGCCCGGCTCAGGACACAAGGTGTGACATTGCACGGTCTGGCTCAGGACACAAGGTGTGACATTGCACAGTCCGGCTCAGGACACAAGGTGTGACATTGCACAGTCCGGCTCAGGACACAAGGTGTGACATTGCACAGCCCAGCTCAGGACACAAGGTGTGACATTGCACAGTCTGGCTCAGGACACAAGGTGTGACATTGCACAGTCTGGCTCAGGACACAAGGTGTGACATTGCACAGTCTGGCTCAGGACACAAGGTGTGACATTGCACAGACCGACTCAGGACACAAGGTGTGACATTGCACGGTCCGGCTCAGGACACAAGGTGTGACATTGCACAGTCCGGCTCAGGACACAAGGTGTGACATTGCACAGCCCAGCTCAGGACACAAGGTGTGACATTGCACAGTCTGGCTCAGGACACAAGGTGTGACATTGCACAGTCTGGCTCAGGACACAAGGTGTGACATTGCACAGTCTGGCTCAGGACACAAGGTGTGACATTGCACAGACCGACTCAGGACACAAGGTGTGACATTGCACGGTCCGGCTCAGGACACAAGGTGTGACATTGCACAGTCCGGCTCAGGACACAAGGTGTGACATTGCACAGCCCAGCTCAGGACACAAGGTGTGACATTGCACAGTCTGGCTCAGGACACAAGGTGTGACATTGCACAGTCCGGCTCAGGACACAAGGTGTGACATTGCACAGTCTGGCTCAGGACACAAGGTGTGACATTGCACAGTCTGGCTCAGGACACAAGGTGTGACATTGCACAGTCTGGCTCAGGACACAAGGTGTGACATTGCACGGTCCGGCTCAGGACACAAGGTGTGACATTGCACAGTCCGGCTCAGGACACAAGGTGTGACATTGCACAGTCCGGCTCAGGACACAAGGTGTGACATTGCACGGTCCGGCTCAGGACACAAGGTGTGACATTGCACGGTCCGGCTCAGGACACAAGGTGTGACATTGCACGGTCCGGCTCAGGACACAAGGTGTGACATTGCACGGTCTGGCTCAGGACACAAGGTGTGACATTGCACGGTCTGGCTCAGGACACAAGGTGTGACATTGCGCAGTCCGGCTCAGGACACAAGGTGTGACATTGCACGGTCCGGCTCAGGACACAAGGTGTGACATTGCACGGTCTGGCTCAGGACACAAGGTGTGACATTGCACGGTCCGGCTCAGGACACAAAGTGTGACATTGCACGGTCTGGCTCAGGACACAAGGTGTGACATTGCACAGCCCGACTCAGGACACAAGGTGTGACATTGCACGGTCTGGCTCAGGACACAAGGTGTGACATTGCACAGTCCGGCTCAGGACACAAGGTGTGACATTGCACAGTCCGGCTCAGGACACAAGGTGTGACATTGCACAGCCCAGCTCAGGACACAAGGTGTGACATTGCACAGTCTGGCTCAGGACACAAGGTGTGACATTGCACAGTCTGGCTCAGGACACAAGGTGTGACATTGCACAGTCTGGCTCAGGACACAAGGTGTGACATTGCACGGTCCGGCTCAGGACACAAGGTGTGACATTGCACAGACCGACTCAGGACACAAGGTGTGACATTGCACGGTCCGGCTCAGGACACAAGGTGTGACATTGCACAGTCCGGCTCAGGACACAAGGTGTGACATTGCACAGTCCGGCTCAGGACACAAGGTGTGACATTGCACAGTCTGGCTCAGGACACAAGGTGTGACATTGCACAGTCTGGCTCAGGACACAAGGTGTGACATTGCACGGTCCGGCTCAGGACACAAGGTGTGACATTGCACAGTCCGGCTCAGGACACAAGGTGTGACATTGCACAGTCTGGCTCAGGACACAAGGTGTGACATTGCACAGTCTGGCTCAGGACACAAGGTGTGACATTGCACGGTCCGGCTCAGGACACAAGGTGTGACATTGCACAGTCCGGCTCAGGACACAAGGTGTGACATTGCACGGTCCGGCTCAGGACACAAGGTGTGACATTGCACGGTCCGGCTCAGGACACAAGGTGTGACATTGCACGGTCTGGCTCAGGACACAAGGTGTGACATTGCACAGCCCGACTCAGGACACAAGGTGTGACATTGCACAGTCCAGCTCAGGACACAAGGTGTGACATTGCACAGCCCGGCTCAGGACACAAGGTGTGACATTGCACAGTCCGACTCAGGACACAAGGTGTGACATTGCACGGTCCGGCTCAGGACACAAGGTGTGACATTGCACGGTCTGGCTCAGGACACAAGGTGTGACATTGCACAGTCCGGCTCAGGACACAAGGTGTGACATTGCACAGTCTGGCTCAGGACACAAGGTGTGACATTGCACAGTCCGGCTCAGGACACAAGGTGTGACATTGCACAGTCCGGCTCAGGACACAAGGTGTGACATTGCACATGTGACATTGCACAGTCCGGCTCAGGACACAAGGTGTGACATTGCACAGTCCGGCTCAGGACACAAGGTGTGACATTGCACGGTCCGGCTCAGGACACAAGGTGTGACATTGCACAGACCGACTCAGGACACAAGGTGTGACATTGCACGGTCCGGCTCAGGACACAAGGTGTGACATTGCACAGTCCGGCTCAGGACACAAGGTGTGACATTGCACAGTCCGGCTCAGGACACAAGGTGTGACATTGCACAGTCTGGCTCAGGACACAAGGTGTGACATTGCACGGTCCGGCTCAGGACACAAGGTGTGACATTGCACGGTCCGGCTCAGGACACAAGGTGTGACATTGCACAGTCCGGCTCAGGACACAAGGTGTGACATTACACGGTCCGGCTCAGGACACAAGGTGTGACATTGCACAGTCTGGCTCAGGACACAAGGTGTGACATTGCACGGTCCGGCTCAGGACACAAGGTGTGACATTGCACAGTCCGGCTCAGGACACAAGGTGTGACATTGCACAGTCTGGCTCAGGACACAAGGTGTGACATTGCACAGTCTGGCTCAGGACACAAGGTGTGACATTGCACGGTCCGGCTCAGGACACAAGGTGTGACATTGCACAGTCCGGCTCAGGACACAAGGTGTGACATTGCACAGTCCGGCTCAGGACACAAGGTGTGACATTGCACGGTCCGGCTCAGGACACAAGGTGTGACATTGCACGGTCCGGCTCAGGACACAAGGTGTGACATTGCACAGTCTGGCTCAGGACACAAGGTGTGACATTGCACAGTCTGGCTCAGGACTCAAGGTGTGACATTGCACAGTCCGGCTCAGGACACAAGGTGTGACATTGCACAGTCCGGCTCAGGACACAAGGTGTGACATTGCACAGTCTGGCTCAGGACACAAGGTGTGACATTGCACAGTCTGGCTCAGGACACAAGGTGTGACATTGCACAGTCTGGCTCAGGACACAAGGTGTGACATTGCACAGTCCAGCTCAGGACACAAGGTGTGACATTGCACAGTCTGGCTCAGGACACAAGGTGTGACATTGCACAGTCTGGCTCAGGACTCAAGGTGTGACATTGCACGGTCCGGCTCAGGACACAATGTGTGACATTGCACAGTCTGGCTCAGGACACAAGGTGTGACATTGCACGGGCCGGCTCAGGACACAAGGTGTGACATTGCACAGTCCGGCTCAGGACACAAGGTGTGACATTGCACAGCCCGGCTCAGGACACAAGGTGTGACATTGCACAGTCCGGCTCAGGACACAAGGTGTGACATTACACAGCCCAGCTCAGGACACAAGGTGTGACATTGCACGGTCCGGCTCAGGACACAAGGTGTGACATTGCACAGTCTGGCTCAGGACACAAGGTGTGACATTGCACGGTCCGGCTCAGGACACAAGGTGTGACATTGCATAGTCTGGCTCAGGACACAAGGTGTGACATTGCACAGTCCGGCTCAGGACACAAGGTGTGACATTGCACGGTCCGGCTCAGGACACAAGGTGTGACATTGCACAGCCCGGCTCAGGACACAAGGTGTGACATTGCACGGTCTGGCTCAGGACACAAGGTGTGACATTGCACGGTCCGGCTCAGGACACAAGGTGTGACATTGCACGGTCCGGCTCAGGACACAAGGTGTGACATTGCACAGTCCGGCTCAGGACACAAGGTGTGACATTGCACAGTCCGGCTCAGGACACAAGGTGTGACATTGCACAGTCTGGCTCAGGACACAAGGTGTGACATTGCACAGTCTGGCTCAGGACACAAGGTGTGACATTGCACGGTCCGGCTCAGGACACAAGGTGTGACATTGCACAGTCCGGCTCAGGACACAAGGTGTGACATTGCACAGTCCGGCTCAGGACACAAGGTGTGACATTGCACGGTCCGGCTCAGGACACAAGGTGTGACATTGCACGGTCCGGCTCAGGACACAAGGTGTGACATTGCACGGTCCGGCTCAGGACACAAGGTGTGACATTGCACGGTCCGGCTCAGGACACAAGGTGTGACATTGCACGGTCTGGCTCAGGACACAAGGTGTGACATTGCACAGTCCGGCTCAGGACACAAGGTGTGACATTGCACAGTCCGGCTCAGGACACAAGGTGTGACATTGCACGGTCCGGCTCAGGACACAAGGTGTGACATTGCACGGTCTGGCTCAGGACACAAGGTGTGACATTGCACAGTCCGGCTCAGGACACAAGGTGTGACATTGCACAGTCCGGCTCAGGACACAAGGTGTGACATTGCACGGTCCGGCTCAGGACACAAGGTGTGACATTGCACGGTCCGGCTCAGGACACAAGGTGTGACATTGCACAGTCCGGCTCAGGACACAAGGTGTGACATTGCACAGTCTGGCTCAGGACACAAGGTGTGACATTGCACAGTCTGGCTCAGGACACAAGGTGTGACATTGCACGGTCCGGCTCAGGACACAAGGTGTGACATTGCACAGTCCGGCTCAGGACACAAGGTGTGACATTGCACAGTCCGGCTCAGGACACAAGGTGTGACATTGCACGGTCCGGCTCAGGACACAAGGTGTGACATTGCACGGTCTGGCTCAGGACACAAGGTGTGACATTGCACAGCCCGACTCAGGACACAAGGTGTGACATTGCACAGTCCAGCTCAGGACACAAGGTGTGACATTGCACGGTCCGGCTCAGGACACAAGGTGTGACATTGCACAGTCTGGCTCAGGACACAAGGTGTGACATTGCACGGTCCGGCTCAGGACACAAGGTGTGACATTGCACAGTCCGGCTCAGGACACAAGGTGTGACATTGCACAGTCTGGCTCAGGACACAAGGTGTGACATTGCACGGTCCGGCTCAGGACACAAGGTGTGACATTGCACAGTCTGGCTCAGGACACAAGGTGTGACATTGCACGGTCCAGCTCAGGACACAAGGTGTGACATTGCACGGTCCGGCTCAGGACACAAGGTGTGACATTGCACAGTCTGGCTCAGGACACAAGGTGTGACATTGCACAGCCCAGCTCAGGACACAAGGTGTGACATTGCACAGTCTGGCTCAGGACACAAGGTGTGACATTGCACGGTCCGGCTCAGGACACAAGGTGTGACATTGCACGGTCCGGCTCAGGACACAAGGTGTGACATTGCACGGTCCGGCTCAGGACACAAGGTGTGACATTACACAGTCTGGCTCAGGACACAAGGTGTGACATTGCACAGTCTGGCTCAGGATACAAGGTGTGACATTGCACAGTCCGGCTCAGGACACAAGGTGTGACATTGCACAGTCCAGCTCAGGACACAAGGTGTGACATTGCACAGTCTGGCTCAGGATACAAGGTGTGACATTGCACAGTCCGGCTCAGGACACAAGGTGTGACATTGCACAGTCCGGCTCAGGACACAAGGTGTGACATTGCACAGTCCGGCTCAGGACACAAGGTGTGACATTGCACGGTCCGGCTCAGGACACAAGGTGTGACATTGCACGGTCTGGCTCAGGACACAAGGTGTGACATTGCACAGCCCGACTCAGGACACAAGGTGTGACATTGCACAGTCCAGCTCAGGACACAAGGTGTGACATTGCACAGTCCGACTCAGGACACAAGGTGTGACATTGCACGGTCCGGCTCAGGACACAAGGTGTGACATTGCACGGTCCGGCTCAGGACACAAGGTGTGACATTGCACGGTCTGGCTCAGGACACAAGGTGTGACATTGCACAGCCCAGCCCAGGACACAAGGTGTGACATTGCACAGTCCGGCTCAGGACACAAGGTGTGACATTGCACAGTCTGGCTCAGGACACAAGGTGTGACATTGCACGGTCCGGCTCAGGACACAAGGTGTGACATTGCACGGTCCGGCTCAGGACACAAGGTGTGACATTGCACGGTCCGGCTCAGGACACAAGGTGTGACATTGCACAGTCCGGCTCAGGACACAAGGTGTGACATTGCACAGTCTGGCTCAGGACACAAGGTGTGACATTGCACGGTCTGGCTCAGGACACAAGGTGTGACATTGCACAGTCCGGCTCAGGACACAAGGTGTGACATTGCACAGCCCGGCTCAGGACACAAGGTGTGACATTGCACAGTCCGGCTCAGGACACAAGGTGTGACATTGCACAGTCCGGCTCAGGACACAAGGTGTGACATTGCACAGCCCAGCTCAGGACACAAGGTGTGACATTGCACAGTCTGGCTCAGGACACAAGGTGTGACATTGCACGGTCCGGTTTAGGACACAAGGTGTGACATTGCACAGTCTGGCTCAGGACACAAGGTGTGACATTGCACAGCCTGGCTCAGGACACAAGGTGTGACATTGCACAGTCTGGCTCAGGACACAAGGTGTGACATTGCATAGTCTGGCTCAGGACACAAGGTGTGACATTGCACGGTCCGGCTCAGGACACAAGGTGTGACATTGCACGGTCCGGCTCAGGACACAAGGTGTGACATTGCACAGCCCGGCTCAGGACACAAGGTGTGACATTGCACAGCCCGGCTCAGGACACAAGGTGTGACATTGCACGGTCCGGCTCAGGACACAAGGTGTGACATTGCACAGTCCGGCTCAGGACACAAGGTGTGACATTGCACAGTCTGGCTCAGGACACAAGGTGTGACATTGCACGGTCTGGCTCAGGACACAAGGTGTGACATTGCACAGTCCGGCTCAGGACACAAGGTGTGACATTGCACAGTCCAGCTCAGGACACAAGGTGTGACATTGCACAGCCCAGCTCAGGACACAAGGTGTGACATTGCACAGTCTGGCTCAGGACTCAAGGTGTGACATTGCACGGTCCGGCTCAGGACACAAGGTGTGACATTGCACAGTCCGGCTCAGGACACAAGGTGTGACATTGCACAGTCTGGCTCAGGACACAAGGTGTGACATTGCACAGTCTGGCTCAGGACACAAGGTGTGACATTGCACGGTCTGGCTCAGGACACAAGGTGTGACATTGCACAGTCTGGCTCAGGACTCAAGGTGTGACATTGCACAGTCTGGCTCAGGACACAAGGTGTGACATTGCACAGTCCAGCTCAGGACACAAGGTGTGACATTGCACAGTCTGGCTCAGGACTCAAGGTGTGACATTGCACGGTCCGGCTCAGGACACAAGGTGTGACATTGCACAGTCCGGCTCAGGACACAAGGTGTGACATTGCACAGTCTGGCTCAGGACACAAGGTGTGACATTGCACAGTTTGGCTCAGGACACAAGGTGTGACATTGCACGGTCCGGCTCAGGACACAATGTGTGACATTGCACAGTCTGGCTCAGGACACAAGGTGTGACATTGCACGGTCCGGCTCAGGACACAAGGTGTGACATTGCACAGTCCGGCTCAGGACACAAGGTGTGACATTGCACAGTCCGGCTCAGGACACAAGGTGTGACATTGCACAGTCCGGCTCAGGACACAAGGTGTGACATTGCACAGTCCGGCTCAGGACACAAGGTGTGACATTGCACGGTCCGGCTCAGGACACAAGGTGTGACATTGCACAGACCGACTCAGGACACAAGGTGTGACATTGCACGGTCCGGCTCAGGACACAAGGTGTGACATTGCACAGTCCGGCTCAGGACACAAGGTGTGACATTACACAGCCCAGCTCAGGACACAAGGTGTGACATTGCACGGTCCGGCTCAGGACACAAGGTGTGACATTGCACAGTCTGGCTCAGGACACAAGGTGTGACATTGCACAGTCCGGCTCAGGACACAAGGTGTGACATTGCACAGCCCGGCTCAGGACACAAGGTGTGACATTGCACGGTCTGGCTCAGGACACAAGGTGTGACATTGCACAGTCCGGCTCAGGACACAAGGTGTGACATTGCACAGTCCGGCTCAGGACACAAGGTGTGACATTGCACAGCCCAGCTCAGGACACAAGGTGTGACATTGCACAGTCTGGCTCAGGACACAAGGTGTGACATTGCACAGTCTAGCTCAGGACACAAGGTGTGACATTGCACAGTCTGGCTCAGGACACAAGGTGTGACATTGCACGGTCTGGCTCAGGACACAAGGTGTGACATTGCACAGTCTGGCTCAGGACACAAGGTGTGACATTGCACAGTCTAGCTCAGGACACAAGGTGTGACATTGCACAGTCTGGCTCAGGACACAAGGTGTGACATTGCACGGTCCGGCTCAGGACACAAGGTGTGACATTGCACGGTCCGGCTCAGGACACAAGGTGTGACATTGCACAGTCCGGCTCAGGACACAAGGTGTGACATTGCACAGTCCGGCTCAGGACACAAGGTGTGACATTGCACAGTCTGGCTCAGGACACAAGGTGTGACATTGGACAGTCTGGCTCAGGACACAAGGTGTGACATTGCACGGTCCGGCTCAGGACACAAGGTGTGACATTGCACAGTCCGGCTCAGGACACAAGGTGTGACATTGCACGGTCTGGCTCAGGACACAAGGTGTGACATTGCACAGTCCGGCTCAGGACACAAGGTGTGACATTGCACAGTCCGGCTCAGGACACAAGGTGTGACATTGCACGGTCCGGCTCAGGACACAAGGTGTGACATTGCACAGTCCGGCTCAGGACACAAGGTGTGACATTGCACGGTCCGGCTCAGGACACAAGGTGTGACATTGCACAGTCTGGCTCAGGACACAAGGTGTGACATTGCACAGTCTGGCTCAGGACACAAGGTGTGACATTGCACAGTCCGGCTCAGGACACAAGGTGTGACATTGCACAGTCTGGCTCAGGACACAAGGTGTGACATTGCACGGTCTGGCTCAGGACACAAGGTGTGACATTGCACAGTCCGGCTCAGGACACAAGGTGTGACATTGCACAGTCTGGCTCAGGACACAAGGTGTGACATTGGACAGTCTGGCTCAGGACACAAGGTGTGACATTGCACGGTCCGGCTCAGGACACAAGGTGTGACATTGCACAGTCCGGCTCAGGACACAAGGTGTGACATTGCACAGCCCGGCTCAGGACACAAGGTGTGACATTGCACGGTCTGGCTCAGGACACAAGGTGTGACATTGCACAGTCCGGCTCAGGACACAAGGTGTGACATTGCACAGTCCGGCTCAGGACACAAGGTGTGACATTGCACAGCCCAGCTCAGGACACAAGGTGTGACATTGCACAGTCTGGCTCAGGACACAAGGTGTGACATTGCACAGTCTAGCTCAGGACACAAGGTGTGACATTGCACAGTCTGGCTCAGGACACAAGGTGTGACATTGCACGGTCTGGCTCAGGACACAAGGTGTGACATTGCACAGTCTGGCTCAGGACACAAGGTGTGACATTGCACAGTCTAGCTCAGGACACAAGGTGTGACATTGCACAGTCTGGCTCAGGACACAAGGTGTGACATTGCACGGTCCGGCTCAGGACACAAGGTGTGACATTGCACGGTCCGGCTCAGGACACAAGGTGTGACATTGCACAGTCCGGCTCAGGACACAAGGTGTGACATTGCACAGTCCGGCTCAGGACACAAGGTGTGACATTGCACAGTCTGGCTCAGGACACAAGGTGTGACATTGGACAGTCTGGCTCAGGACACAAGGTGTGACATTGCACGGTCCGGCTCAGGACACAAGGTGTGACATTGCACAGTCCGGCTCAGGACACAAGGTGTGACATTGCACGGTCTGGCTCAGGACACAAGGTGTGACATTGCACAGTCCGGCTCAGGACACAAGGTGTGACATTGCACAGTCCGGCTCAGGACACAAGGTGTGACATTGCACGGTCCGGCTCAGGACACAAGGTGTGACATTGCACAGTCCGGCTCAGGACACAAGGTGTGACATTGCACGGTCCGGCTCAGGACACAAGGTGTGACATTGCACAGTCTGGCTCAGGACACAAGGTGTGACATTGCACAGTCCGGCTCAGGACACAAGGTGTGACATTGCACAGTCTGGCTCAGGACACAAGGTGTGACATTGCACGGTCTGGCTCAGGACACAAGGTGTGACATTGCACAGTCCGGCTCAGGACACAAGGTGTGACATTGCACAGTCTGGCTCAGGACACAAGGTGTGACATTGCACGGTCTGGCTCAGGACACAAGGTGTGACATTGCACGGTCTGGCTCAGGACACAAGGTGTGACATTGCACAGTCCGGCTCAGGACACAAGGTGTGACATTGCACAGTCCGGCTCAGGACACAAGGTGTGACATTGCACGGTCCGGCTCAGGACACAAGGTGTGACATTGCACGGTCCGGCTCAGGACACAAGGTGTGACATTGCACGGTCTGGCTCAGGACACAAGGTGTGACATTGCGCAGTCCGGCTCAGGACACAAGGTGTGACATTGCACAGTCCGGCTCAGGACACAAGGTGTGACATTGCACGGTCCGGCTCAGGACACAAGGTGTGACATTGCACGGTCCGGCTCAGGACACAAGGTGTGACATTGCACAGTCCGGCTCAGGACACAAGGTGTGACATTGCACAGTCAGGCTCAGGACACAAGGTGTGACATTGCACAGTCTGGCTCAGGACACAAGGTGTGACATTGCACGGTCCGGCTCAGGACACAAGGTGTGACATTGCACAGTCCGGCTCAGGACACAAGGTGTGACATTGCACAGTCTGGCTCAGGACACAAGGTGTGACATTGCACGGTCCGGCTCAGGACACAAGGTGTGACATTGCACAGTCTGGCTCAGGACACAAGGTGTGACATTGCACAGTCTGGCTCAGGACACAAGGTGTGACATTGCACAGTCTGGCTCAGGACACAAGGTGTGACATTGCACAGTCTGGCTCAGGACACAAGGTGTGACATTGCACGGTCCGGCTCAGGACACAAGGTGTGACATTGCACAGCCCGGCTCAGGACACAAGGTGTGACATTGCACGGTCTGGCTCAGGACACAAGGTGTGACATTGCACGGTCCGGCTCAGGACACAAGGTGTGACATTACACAGTCTGGCTCAGGACACAAGGTGTGACATTGCACAGTCTGGCTCAGGACACAAGGTGTGACATTGCACGGTCCGGTTTAGGACACAAGGTGTGACATTGCACAGTCTGGCTCAGGACACAAGGTGTGACATTGCACAGTCTGGCTCAGGACACAAGGTGTGACATTGCACAGTCTGGCTCAGGACACAAGGTGTGACATTGCACAGTCCGGCTCAGGACACAAGGTGTGACATTACATGGTCCGGCTCAGGACACAAGGTGTGACATTACACAGTCTGGCTCAGGACACAAGGTGTGACATTGCACAGTCTGGCTCAGGACACAAGGTGTGACATTGCACAGTCCAGCTCAGGACACAAGGTGTGACATTGCACAGTCTGGCTCAGGATACAAGGTGTGACATTGCACAGTCCGGCTCAGGACACAAGGTGTGACATTGCACAGTCCGGCTCAGGACACAAGGTGTGACATTGCACAGTCCGGCTCAGGACACAAGGTGTGACATTGCACGGTCCGGTTCAGGACACAAGGTGTGACATTGCACGGTCTGGCTCAGGACACAAGGTGTGACATTGCACAGCCCGACTCAGGACACAAGGTGTGACATTGCACAGTCCAGCTCAGGACACAAGGTGTGACATTGCACAGTCCGACTCAGGACACAAGGTGTGACATTGCACGGTCCAGCTCAGGACACAAGGTGTGACATTGCACGGTCCGGCTCAGGACACAAGGTGTGACATTGCACGGTCTGGCTCAGGACACAAGGTGTGACATTGCACAGTCCGGCTCAGGACACAAGGTGTGACATTGCACAGTCCGGCTCAGGACACAAGGTGTGACATTGCACAGTCCGGCTCAGGACACAAGGTGTGACATTGCACAGTCTGGCTCAGGACACAAGGTGTGACATTGCACGGTCCGGCTCAGGACACAAGGTGTGACATTGCACGGTCCGGCTCAGGACACAAGGTGTGACATTGCACAGTCCGGCTCAGGACACAAGGTGTGACATTGCACAGCCCGGCTCAGGACACAAGGTGTGACATTGCACAGTCCGGCTCAGGACACAAGGTGTGACATTGCACAGCCCAGCTCAGGACACAAGGTGTGACATTGCACAGTCTGGCTCAGGACACAAGGTGTGACATTGCACGGTCCGGTTTAGGACACAAGGTGTGACATTGCACAGTCTGGCTCAGGACACACAAGGTGTGACATTGCACAGTCTGGCTCAGGACACAAGGTGTGACATTGCACGGTCTGGCTCAGGACACAAGGTGTGACATTGCACAGCCTGGCTCAGGACACAAGGTGTGACATTGCACGGTCCAGCTCAGGACACAAGGTGTGACATTGCACAGTCCGGCTCAGGACACAAGGTGTGACATTGCACGGTCCGGCTCAGGACACAAGGTGTGACATTGCACGGTCCGGCTCAGGACACAAGGTGTGACATTGCACAGTCCGGCTCAGGACACAAGGTGTGACATTGCACAGCCCGGCTCAGGACACAAGGTGTGACATTGCACAGCCCGGCTCAGGACACAAGGTGTGACATTGCACGGTCCGGCTCAGGACACAAGGTGTGACATTGCACAGTCCGGCTCAGGACACAAGGTGTGACATTGCACAGTCTGGCTCAGGACACAAGGTGTGACATTGCACAGTCCGGCTCAGGACACAAGGTGTGACATTGCACAGTCCGGCTCAGGACACAAGGTGTGACATTGCACAGTCCAGCTCAGGACACAAGGTGTGACATTGCACAGCCCAGCTCAGGACACAAGGTGTGACATTGCACAGTCTGGCTCAGGACACAAGGTGTGACATTGCACAGTCTGGCTAGGGACACAAGGTGTGACATTGCACAGTCTGGCTCAGGACTCAAGGTGTGACATTGCACGGTCCGGCTCAGGACACAAGGTGTGACATTGCACAGTCTGGCTCAGGACTCAAGGTGTGACATTGCACAGTCTGGCTCAGGACACAAGGTGTGACATTGCACAGCCCGGCTCAGGACACAAGGTGTGACATTGCACAGTCTGGCTCAGGACACAAGGTGTGACATTGCACAGCCCAGCTCAGGACACAAGGTGTGACATTGCACAGTCTGGCTCAGGACACAAGGTGTGACATTGCACAGTCCGGCTCAGGACACAAGGTGTGACATTGCACGGTCCGGCTCAGGACACAAGGTGTGACATTGCACGGTCTGGCTCAGGACACAAGGTGTGACATTGCACAGTCCGGCTCAGGACACAAGGTGTGACATTGCACAGTCTGGCTCAGGACACAAGGTGTGACATTGCACGGTCTGGCTCAGGACACAAGGTGTGACATTGCACGGTCTGGCTCAGGACACAAGGTGTGACATTGCACAGTCCGGCTCAGGACACAAGGTGTGACATTGCACAGTCCGGCTCAGGACACAAGGTGTGACATTGCACGGTCCGGCTCAGGACACAAGGTGTGACATTGCACGGTCCGGCTCAGGACACAAGGTGTGACATTGCACGGTCTGGCTCAGGACACAAGGTGTGACATTGCGCAGTCCGGCTCAGGACACAAGGTGTGACATTGCACAGTCTGGCTCAGGACACAAGGTGTGACATTGCACGGTCCGGCTCAGGACACAAGGTGTGACATTGCACAGTCTGGCCCAGGACACAAGGTGTGACATTGCACAGCCCAGCCCAGGACACAAGGTGTGACATTGCACAGTCTGGCTCAGGACACAAGGTGTGACATTGCACGGTCCGGCTCAGGACACAAGGTGTGACATTGCACAGTCTGGCCCAGGACACAAGGTGTGACATTGCACAGCCCAGCCCAGGACACAAGGTGTGACATTGCACAGTCCGGCTCAGGACACAAGGTGTGACATTGCACGGTCCGGCTCAGGACACAAGGTGTGACATTGCACAGTCTGGCTCAGGACACAAGGTGTGACATTGCACGGCCCGACTCAGGACACAAGGTGTGACATTGCACGGTCCGGCTCAGGACACAAGGTGTGACATTGCACAGTCTGGCTCAGGACACAAGGTGTGACATTGCACAGCCCGACTCAGGACACAAGGTGTGACATTGCACAGCCCGACTCAGGACACAAGGTGTGACATTGCAAAGCCCGGCTCAGGACACAAGGTGTGACATTGCACAGTCCGGCTCAGGACACAAGGTGTGACATTGCACGGTCTGGCTCAGGACACAAGGTGTGACATTGCACAGTCTGGCTCAGGACACAAGGTGTGACATTGCACGGACCGGCTCAGGACACAAGGTGTGACATTGCACAGCCCGGCTCAGGACACAAGGTGTGACATTGCACAGCCCGGCTCAGGACACAAGGTGTGACATTGCACAGTCCGGCTCAGGACACAAGGTGTGACATTGCACGGTCCGGCTCAGGACACAAGGTGTGACATTGCACAGTCTGGCTCAGGACACAAGGTGTGACATTGCACAGTCTGGCTCAGGACACAAGGTGTGACATTGCACAGTCTGGTTCAGGACACAAGGTGTGACATTGCACAGCCCGACTCAGGACACAAGGTGTGACATTGCACGGTCCGGCTCAGGACACAAGGTGTGACATTGCACAGTCTAGCTCAGGACACAAGGTGTGACATTGCACGGTCCGGCTCAGGACACAAGGTGTGACATTGCACGGTCTGGCTCAGGACACAAGGTGTGACATTGCACGGTCCGGCTCAGGACACAAGGTGTGACATTGCACAGCCCGGCTCAGGACACAAGGTGTGACATTGCACAGTCTGGCCCAGGACACAAGGTGTGACATTGCACAGCCCAGCCCAGGACACAAGGTGTGACATTGCACAGCCCGGCTCAGGACACAAGGTGTGACATTGCACAGTCCGGCTCAGGACACAAGGTGTGACATTGCACGGTCCGGCTCAGGACACAAGGTGTGACATTGCACAGTCTGGCTCAGGACACAAGGTGTGACATTGCACAGTCTGGCTCAGGACACAAGGTGTGACATTGCACGGTCCGGCTCAGGACACAAGGTGTGACATTGCACGGTCTGGCTCAGGACACAAGGTGTGACATTGCACGGTCCGGCTCAGGACACAAGGTGTGACATTGCACAGCCCGGCTCAGGACACAAGGTGTGACATTGCACAGTCTGGCCCAGGACACAAGGTGTGACATTGCACAGCCCAGCCCAGGACACAAGGTGTGACATTGCACAGCCCGGCTCAGGACACAAGGTGTGACATTGCACAGTCTGGCTCAGGACACAAGGTGTGACATTGCACAGCCCAGCCCAGGACACAAGGTGTGACATTGCACAGTCTGGTTCAGGACACAAGGTGTGACATTGCACAGTCCGGCTCAGGACACAAGGTGTGACATTGCACAGTCTGGCTCAGGACACAAGGTGTGACATTGCACAGTCTGGCTCAGGACACAAGGTGTGACATTGCACAGCCCGACTCAGGACACAAGGTGTGACATTGCACAGGCTGGCTCAGGACACAAGGTGTGACATTGCACAGCCCGACTCAGGACACAAGGTGTGACATTGCACAGTCTGGCTCAGGACACAAGGTGTGACATTGCACAGTCTGACTCAGGACACAAGGTGTGACATTGCACAGTCTGACTCAGGACACAAGGTGTGACATTGCACAGTCTGGCTCAGGACACAAGGTGTGACATTGCACGGTCCGGCTCAGGACACAAGGTGTGACATTGCACGGTCCGGCTCAGGACACAAGGTGTGACATTGCACAGTCTGGCTCAGGACACAAGGTGTGACATTGCACGGTCCGGCTCAGGACACAAGGTGTGACATTGCACGGTCCGGCTCAGGACACAAGGTGTGACATTGCACGGTCCGGCTCAGGACACAAGGTGTGACATTGCACGGTCCGGCTCAGGACACAAGGTGTGACATTGCACGGTCTGGCTCAGGACACAAGGTGTGACATTGCACAGTCTGGCTCAGGACACAAGGTGTGACATTGCATGGCCCGACTCAGGACACAAGGTGTGACATTGCACGGTCCGGCTCAGGACACAAGGTGTGACATTGCACAGTCTGGCTCAGGACACAAGGTGTGACATTGCACGGCCCGACTCAGGACACAAGGTGTGACATTGCACGGTCCGGCTCAGGACACAAGGTGTGACATTGCACAGTCCGGCTCAGGACACAAGGTGTGACATTGCAAAGCCCGACTCAGGACACAAGGTGTGACATTGCACAGTCCGGCTCAGGACACAAGGTGTGACATTGCACGGTCCGGCTCAGGACACAAGGTGTGACATTGCGCAGTCCGGCTCAGGACACAAGGTGTGACATTGCACGGTCCGGCTCAGGACACAAGGTGTGACATTGCACAGCCCGGCTCAGGACACAAGGTGTGACATTGCACAGTCCGGCTCAGGACACAAGGTGTGACATTGCACGGTCCGGCTCAGGACACAAGGTGTGACATTGCACAGTCTGGCTCAGGACACAAGGTGTGACATTGCACAGTCTGGCTCAGGACACAAGGTGTGACATTGCACAGTCTGGCTCAGGACACAAGGTGTGACATTGCACAGCCCGACTCAGGACACAAGGTGTGACATTGCACAGCCCGACTCAGGACACAAGGTGTGACATTGCACAGCCCGACTCAGGACACAAGGTGTGACATTGCACGGTCTGGCTCAGGACACAAGGTGTGACATTGCACAGCCCGGCTCAGGACACAAGGTGTGACATTGCACAGTCCGGCTCAGGACACAAGGTGTGACATTGCACGGTCCGGCTCAGGACACAAGGTGTGACATTGCACAGTCTGGCTCAGGACACAAGGTGTGACATTGCACAGTCTGGCTCAGGACACAAGGTGTGACATTGCACAGCCCGACTCAGGACACAAGGTGTGACATTGCACAGCCCGACTCAGGACACAAGGTGTGACATTGCACGGTCCGGCTCAGGACACAAGGTGTGACATTGCACAGCCCGACTCAGGACACAAGGTGTGACATTGCACAGCCCGACTCAGGACACAAGGTGTGACATTGCACGGTCTGGCTCAGGACACAAGGTGTGACATTGCACAGTCTGGCTCAGGACACAAGGTGTGACATTGCACAGTCTGGCTCAGGACACAAGGTGTGACATTGCACAGCCCGACTCAGGACACAAGGTGTGACATTGCACAGTCTGGCTCAGGACACAAGGTGTGACATTGCACAGTCTGGCTCAGGACACAAGGTGTGACATTGCACGGTCTGGCTCAGGACACAAGGTGTGACATTGCACAGTCTGGCTCAGGACACAAGGTGTGACATTGCACAGTCTGGCTCAGGACACAAGGTGTGACATTGCACAGCCCGACTCAGGACACAAGGTGTGACATTGCACAGCCCGACTCAGGACACAAGGTGTGACATTGCACGGTCTGGCTCAGGACACAAGGTGTGACATTGCACAGTCTGGCTCAGGACACAAGGTGTGACATTGCACAGCCCGACTCAGGACACAAGGTGTGACATTGCACAGTCCGGCTCAGGACACAAGGTGTGACATTGCACAGCCCGACTCAGGACACAAGGTGTGACATTGCACAGCCCGACTCAGGACACAAGGTGTGACATTGCACGGTCTGGCTCAGGACACAAGGTGTGACATTGCACGGTCCGGCTCAGGACACAAGGTGTGACATTGCACAGCCCAGCCCAGGACTGTGCATCAGATTGGACTTACAGTGCAAGAAAATTGGACTCGGAACCAAAGACCAGGCAAACTTTACAAAGTTCATTTCAGTTTCCATCCCTTTCCCTTTACTGTTGTCTGATCGGTAAGATCTTTTCCTGTGAGATTTCTTGCACACTGTCCTTTACATTCTTAATCGATAAGCTGAATATCTGAATGCTCTACTATAGAAATCACAGTATAAATAAGAATTGAAGTCCAGAGACAGTTTGATTCCAAAAAATGTCAGACAAACAAAAGGTAGCCAACATGTTTCAGGGGTCCAAAAACAGCCCCTCATAAGGGCTTGGAATAGAAGACAATGTACAGTATATGACTATAGACAAAAAATGCAGCGCTCATAGAATAACATATGGTGTAAATGCAGGGCTTTTTTTCAGCGGGAATGCGGGGGAACGCAGTTCCGGCACCTCCAGCACTGAATGTATGTAAAGGCAAGGGGTGCTGGGCTTTGCTACAGGTGTCTTCTGATGCTGGCTGGTGGGGGATCTATGTTTTCTGGGGGTGATATATTTTTGCGGGGGGGGTATTGTTGCTGGGGAGGTCTACTGTTGCTCCTGGGGACCTATTGTCTCCAGAAGGGATCTATTTTTACAGAGGGGGTCTATTGTTGCTGGGGTTGGTTTTATGTTGCTTGGGGGGTCAGTTGTTACTGAGCAGAATCTACTGTTAAGGGAACCGTCTATTGTAAAGGGCTGCTGGAGGGTCTATTGATGCTGTCTGTGGGGAGATCTGCTGTTGCTGCTAAGGGTCTATTGCTGTCCGGTGGGTATTTTGTTGTGGCTGGTCCATTGTTGCTGTTGGGATCTACTGTTTCTGGGTGGGTCCTTTGTTGTTATTTTACTGCTTTTCTTGTTATCATTAACAAATCCCATACAAATTACTTAGTACCACAAATTATACTTGATTCTGGGTAGGGGGTTGAACCTAGGAACGGTGCTCGGAGGTAGGTAGGGGACGGATACAAGGGGTAACTCCGAAAGTGGGAGTTCCTGCACCTATTCTCTGAGAAAAAAAGCCCTGTGTAAATGAATATATGAAAGTCCAGCACGGTTCGACGTCACAAGCTGGAAGTGCTTTACTGCTACAGTGGTTTTATTGATCCAAGGCTGTTTTATGATGATGTATCTGGTGAGTGCATTTTACTTTCAATAAACATACACCTGTGAAAACGTACTTCACCATGGTCTTCCCCCTGTTTTTTTACTTTTGGGAGTGACTGTGCCTGGCTACTTCTACTTTGGGATGCGACATTTCAATTGGGAGCACCTATTGGAAGGCTTTCAGGGTCAATTATCAAGGTTTATAACAACAAGCGTTGTGTGACCATTGTGAGAGCGGTGGTCATACCCATCTGGTAAGAGGCCAGCAGGCTACTTTGTGTGTGGTGGAGGTCTTCACTGTCCCTGTGATTTCATAGACAGATTGTCACACGTTAAGGGTGTTGTCGGTGGACTATACAACTCATTTCGATAGTTTGAAGTGGACTTTCATATATTCATTTACACCATATGTTATTCTATGAGCGCTGCATTTTTTGTCTATAGTTTTTTATCACATTGTGGTTAATGCTGGCTGCTAATCTTTGAGAGCGTGGATATTCAACAATTTTATAATGTATATGACTAAATATTAATTGAAGCTTAGGTGGTATTTTCTCGTGTCTGAGAATCTGCACAAGTCTCAGCAGCAGATATTTAGTAGTAGATATAATAAACCAGAGAACTTCCTGGTGGTATTGTGGTCCTCAGACCTGAAAGGTGTAGTTCCAATGTCCACCAACGGGTGTCTCCCAGCAACCAGTAGGTCCCAGGTATTGGTCTGCACCTGTTACTGGCTGTTGGGAGGGTATTTAGCCCCTCCTTTAGCTTTCCAAAGCTCCTCAGTGTTTTGCCCTGTGGGCCATGCACCCGGATCTTGATGCCCTGATCCTGATTTTGTACCTGTTTCTCTGAACATTGCTGCATTGTACCTGTTATCCTGATCCCCGTGTCCTCACCTGTTACTCTTATACCTGATCCTCACTCTAAATCCCTTCTTAATCTATTTAACCCACCATTCCTTGCACCCTCTTCCTGATGCTGCCTTACCCGGACTCTCCCCTTGCATTGTATAGGGTGTATCATAGTTAATTGTAAGTTAGGTAGGTCGTTTTTCACTAGGTCTCACTTACAACATATGTTTCACTTTGTGTGTATACTTTTTGTGGTGTTGGATGTTTTTTTGCTGTGCTATAAACACATTATAATATAATTGTAGTTAGTTCAGGTCCGGTCTCCTTTGAAAAGCTACGTGGATTTGATCAGCCTGGCTTTTTCAGGATACTGGCACTTAGTATCCTAACGTAACGCTGAGGTTCTGTTGGAAGATAGAGAAGGAGCTAAATATTCCCCCAACAGCCAGCATCAGGTACTGACTAATTCCTGGGACCTGCTGCTGGGATACACCTGCTAGTGGATGCGGGAATTACATCTTTCAGGTCTGAGGACCACAATGTCACCAGCAGGTGCTCTGGTTTCTGAAACCACAGCTGCGGAAGCATTGTTACATCACCAAAAACACATTAGTTATCCTTTTAATTGTTCTTCTGACCTTTACTGGAAAAAAAAACTGTAACTGGACTATTGAGAAGTGGTGACATTCTTATTATACTGTAGTACATTACAAGCCAAGGAAACGGTGGAGATCCCCTGAGGTTTAGAAGTTGCCTGCCCAGTAATCATATCACCTACACCAACATCATTACAATACCCTTGGATAGCAATGCCAATAGGATAGCCTCATGGGTCCAGCTCTGTCCCTTCATTTTTTTTTAACATCGAATTAGAAACTGAAGATCGTTGGCTCTGTAAGGAGCTACCATAGTGTCCACTCTGTGCCATGGTCAGGGGTCAGGCTCAGAGGCCAGTAGCTATAGCAGTGGAACCAAGCATTCTTCCCTGGCAAATGACCACCTGTGGGGCAGGGTCTAAGCACTAACCGATGTTCACCAGAGCTCCTGATTGTGGGGATGGGTTTTGCTGTGTGTTAGTACCAGGTCGCAGTAATCAGGATCACCCAACAAGAGGTGAGCAAGCCTGGACAAGTAGCAGATATAGCAGGTAGAAATCAAGCAAAGATGTAGCCATAGCCAGTAAACAAGCCAAAGGTCAGTAATGAATGGTTGCAGTTGGGATCAAGTGGGAATGTATTTGAGGAACAAGCCAAAGGTCATTGCTTCCAACTGTCCTCATTTGTCCTCCAATTTCTAAATTACTGCATTTGTAAATTTTTAAAAGCCAGTATAAAGGAACAGTAGTGTTAAAAAAAACCCCAAAAACGTGTGGGTTTACCTAATCATTTTTTAGTGTGATTCTCCTTTTAGGGGACGGTGGCGGGGGGGGGGGGGGGGGGTGTCCTATGCCTTCATACTTTTGCCAATAGGTGTCCCTCGTTCCCATCTCAAAATGTTGGGAGGTATGCAAAGGTCACTAATTAAGTGGTAGAGAAGATACTGCCAGCAGCAGGAGCACAAGGAGCAAAATACTGGCTGGAGAGGAGCACAATAATCTGTCAAGCAGGAAGTGCAGAGGTGTGGCTTAAATCAGGAAGTTCATGAGAGGAGCAAAGAGTTAAAGGTTCAGCAGAGATAAGATAGAAAGTAAGGTTGTTTAAGGGATCAGACGGGGAGCTGTCCAGCATCTCAGGTGAATCAGCAACAAAAGCTACTGCCAGAGAGAGCGGAGGTCATGGGTTCAGATCCTGGCCCTGACACTCTGTTACATTCCTGTCTGGATGTGGCAGCAAGTGATACCGACATTTCCTAAAGGTCAGAATTGCAATAGTGGGTGGTGTGTGTTTCTGGTAAAACACGTGGCGGTGGCTAATCAAACGCACACGCACACAATCAAAGGGTTAACACACACTGAAACCTGTACAATTCAATCTTTGCATTGGGTGTAAAGTAAAGGTTCAAATATATAAATCAACCTCACACTAAGACAAGTGCTTATAAAACAACTGCTGCCCTTAAAATTCCTTGAATACTGGGAAAATAGGCAAAAATATAAAATAGAAAGTGCGCTGTTGTGTGAAAAGATTATTTATATAATCGCACTTCAGTAACAATTCATCCACAAATTAGCTACTTAACTAAAGAAATTGAAATGTACAGTATTTCACAAAAGTAAGTACACCCCTCACATTTTTGTGAATATTTTCATGTGACAACACTGAGAAATGACACTTTGCTACAATGTAAAGTAGTGAGTGTACAGCTTGTATAACAGTGTAAATTTACTGTCCCCTCAAAATAACTCAACACACAGCCATTAATGTCTAAACCACTGGCAACAAAAGTCAGTACACCCCTAAGTGACAATGTCCAAATTGGGCCCAATTAGCCATTTTCCCTCCCCGGTGTCATGTGACTCGTTAGTGTTACAAGGTCTCAGGTGTGAATGGGGAGCAGGTGTTGTAAATTTGGTGTTATCGCTCTCACTCTCTCATACTGGTCACTGGAAGTTCAACATGGCACCTCATGGCAAAGAACTCTCTGAGGATCTAAAAAAAGAATTGTTGCTCTACATAAAGATGGCCTAGGCTATAAGAAGATTGCCAAGACCCTGAAACTGAGCTGCAGCACGGTGGCCAAGACCATACAGCGGTTTAACAGGACAGGTTCCACTCAGAACAGGCCTCACCATGGTCCACCAAAGAAGTTGAGTGCTGTGCTCAGCGTCATATCCAGAGGTTGTCTTTGGGAAATAGACGTATGAGTGCTGCCAGCATTGCTGCAGAGGTTGAAGGGGTGGGGGAGGGGTCAGCCTGTCAGTGCTCAGACCATACGCCGCACACTGCATCAAATTGGTCTGCATGGCTGTCGTCCCAGAAGGAAGCCTCTTCTAAAGATGATGGACAAGAAAGCCCACAAACAGTTTGCTGAAGACAAGCAGACTAAGGACATGGATTACTGGAACCATCTCCTGTGCTCTGATGAGACCAAGATAAGTTGATTTTTAATACATACTTACCTGTAAAATACATTTCTTGAAGTACATCACGGGACAATAATGATAACATATGGGTTATATAGCCGCCTACAGGTGAAAGACACTGGTAACCAATCAGAAAGAATGTCCCCCATATAACCCCTCCCACACAGGAAGTACCTCAGTTTGGTAGCAAGCAATAAAGACCCCATACAAGAGGGGAGGGACCACCGTGCCCCATGATGTACTTTAAGAAATGGATTTTACAGGTAAGGAAGTGGGGGGTGTCATGGCGCTCTTATAATATCCCAAGATGGTACAAGGAATGTGGGTGGATGGGAGGGGGGGGGGTTATGGGGCTGCGTGGGGGGGGGGAACAAAGTTTGGTACTGTAGGGAAGCTATAGTCCGCGGCAGCCGGCTGAAGCGTGGAGAAGCCCTGAGAGATGCAAGAAAGGAGAGAGCGGCGCCAGCTTAGTATAGTACAAGTTTATTTAACACTGTTAAAATTGGTGACTCACTGTCCGAGGTTGGGTGAGACCGGTACACAAAGACTGTTAGGGTCATCCATCTTCCTCTTCCAGGATAGTGGTCATAGGAGAAGGTGGTGAGGTTCCAGAGGTATAGCCAAACCGCTGTGGGGCTGCTAGTTGTCACTGGCCGCGGCGGAGCATGCACAACAGGGCTCCAGCTGCCGACTTCTGATCCCTGATGACATCACTTCCTGGCAGGAGAAAAATAGGGGTTGCACGCGTTCAGAGCATCCGTGCTCCTTCGCCTGACGAAGGAGCACGGATGCTCTGAACGCGTGCAACCCCTATTTTTCTCCTGCCAGGAAGTGATGTCATCAGGGATCAGAAGTCGGCAGCTGGAGCCCTGTTGTGCATGCTCCGCCGCGGCCAGTGACAACTAGCAGCCCCACAGCGGTTTGGCTATACCTCTGGAACCTCACCACCTTCTCCTATGACCACTATCCTGGAAGAGGAAGATGGATGACCCTAACAGTCTTTGTGTACCGGTCTCACCCACCCTCGGACAGTGAGTCACTAATTTTAACAGTGTTAAATAAACTTGTACTATACTAAGCTGGCGCCGCTCTCTCCTTTCTTGATTTTACAGGTAAGTCTGTATTAAAAATCCATTTTTCTTTTTGTACATCACGAAAACACAGAGCCAATAATCATAACATATGGGATGTCCCAAAGCAATGCATCTGAGGGAAGGGGGACACCAAAAAAACCGCCATCTGACCACAAAAAGAGCTACACCACTGCCTGCAGAACACTGCGGCCAAAAGCAGACTCCTCCTGGGTCCCAACATCCACTCTATAGAAACGAGTGAACGTATTCACCGACGACCAGGTCGCGGCCTTGCAAATCCGAGCCATAGAGGCTTGATGGCGATGTGCCCAAGAGGCCCCTACTCCTCTGGTAGAATGTGCCTTTACAGGAAAAGGCGGAACCTTCCCTTCTAAACCATACACCTGGGTAATAACCTGGCGAATCCAATGAGAAATCGTAGATTTAGATGCTGCCAACCCCTTCCTGGGCCCTTCTGGCAGCACAAACAAGCTTCCTCCTCTGTGTGAGGATCTGGAAAAAAGGAAGGTAGTATAATGTCCTAAATCAAATGAAAGGCAGACACCCCCTTGGGCAAAAAAACCTGGGCGTGAACGTAGAATCACCCTATCTTTATGAAAAATTAAGAATGCCTCTTTACAAGAAAGAGCTGCTAGTTCCGATACACTTCTAGCCGAAGTTATCGCAATTTAAAAATACCATTTTCCTGTTCAGAAGAACCAGGGAAACCCCTGCCCCAGAGGCTCAAAAGGCTGTCTTTTTAAAACTGCAAAGGTCTGAACCAATGAATGGGAAGTGATCGAGTTTTGGAAAAATGCAGATTAGGCTGAAATTTGCCCCCTAATAGCGCTCAAGGCTAATTTCATATCTACCCCTACTTGCAAGAAGGCTAGAATTCTCCTGATGATATATTTGCGGGGATGCCATTTCCTGGCTTCACACCATGTAATATAGGATTTCCAGACCCTGTTATAAATGCCTCTGGAAACTGGCTTCCTAGCATTTATCAGGGTAGAAACTGCAGGGCCAGATACACCCGTTCCTTCAAGATTAAGGCTTCAATAGTCAAGCCATCAAATTGAGAGACTGTAAAGCAGGCTGGAATATCGAACCTTGAGAGGGTAGGTCCGGACGCAGTGGAAGGACCTAAGGCCTTGTCACTGCCAACCTTTGGATTTGTGCATAGCAAACCCTCCTCGGCCATGCCGGAGCTATCACGATTGCTGGTTTCCCCTCTAGCTGTATTCTGCATAACAGATTCGGTATCAGCTGCACCGGAGGAAAGGCATAAATCAGGGAATACCCCTCCCAAGGAGCCACCAAAGCATCCACTCCGACTGCGAGTAGATCCATGGTCCTGGACATAAATCTCTTCAACTTGTTGTTGAACCTGGATGCCAACAGATCTGTGTCTGGGTCCCTCCTCAAATCTTTTTTAGTTAGATGGGGGAGTTCCTGACTTCACACTTGAGTTAAGTCAGAATAATAACGTGGCACCCCAACCAGAGTGACCCCCACAGCCTCAGCTCCCGTGGCTCCTCTATGAAAATACTCCTTGGTACACTGCTTGAACCCCTTCAGGGGTTAAGTGTATCCAATCACGAGCACCCCCATAGGAAACATAGAGTCTTCTGGATAAAGCATCGGAATCTAAATTTCCTTTTCCTGGTCAATATTTCAAACTAAATTGAAACTCAGACAGAGCAGCCAACCACCAATGTCCAGTAGCATCCAACTTAGCAGTGGACAACAAATAGGTCAAAGGATTGTTATCCGTCTTCACCACAAAGGAAGCTCCGTATAAGTAATCTCACAGCTTGTTCACTACTGCCCACTTAAGGGCCAGAAACTCCAGTTTGTGTATCGGGTAATTTTTCTCAGAAGGCGTAAGACTGCGGCTCACATAAGCTACTGGACGGAGCTTTCCTGCAGCCTCTTGATACAACACTCCACCAAGACCATCTCGGCTGGCACCTACGCGTAACTCATATGGCTTGGAGGGATCGGCATAGGCCAAAATTGGTGCTTGGGTGAGACTCTCCTTCAAACGTTTAAAAGCTTGTTCGCACTTCAAAGTCAACTGATCCTGAATAGGCTCACGCGGTCTTCTAGGTCCCATAGAACGTTGCTCCGTTAAACTTGACTTCTGTGATTCTTTACCTCCTTCTTTCTGCAATAATTAATTCAAAGGTCCTGCTATCTGTGCAAAATTCTTCACAAATCTCCGATAATAAGAACAGAACCCGAAGAATGACCGCAACTCGGTCACTGTCCTGGGCCTCCAACTTCTGGGGATCAGTAGCCACCCCGTCTGCTGAGACCACATGCCCCAAGTAGAAGACCGACGTCTGGTAGAACTGACAAGTCGAGCCTCGTGTTCTTCCAGTGTCTTGCCAAACACAATGATATCATCTAGATTTTCAAGGACCTCAATCAAGTTCATATCATCCACGGTATTCTCCATCAACCTCTGAAATGTAGCAAGAGTACCCGTCAGTCCCTGGGGCATACAATTGAATTCAAAGAACCCCAATGGGCTGATGAAAGCTGTTTTTTTCTCAGTCATCTGTATGCATGGGTTTTTGATAATATCCACTCTTCAAGTCCAGCACGCTTAACCACTAGGCTCCAGACAAGCATTGCTGGTTGTTTTCTATGGAGAGCGGCATCAGATTTTGCGCTTAGTAAACTCAACTGAACCCCACAGTCTGGGTCACCAGGGGAAAATAAAGGAAGGAAAGCCTAAAAAAGGAAACTAATGCAGCCATCACATGCAAAAATCGCAATTTACCGTGAGGAAAAGGGATGCACGAGACCATCAGGGATTGATGTCCATTAACAGCAGGGGCAGCCGTCTCTAAGTGGGATTTATTATACACAAGTCTGTATGCCTGTCCTGAGAATAGGTGGGCCATTCTTTCTGGTGAGTTGTCACCCCCCTCTTTACATCACAACGGTGGAGGTTTAGTGTTTTGGTGACCCCGACACTTAGTGGTGATCCCTACTTGGTGAACTGGACTGTTGCTGGAATCCTTTAACCCCTTTATATCCAGGGATGGATGTCTATATAGGATAGCAATTTATTATATGGACGTTTTAAGGACTTTATCTTTATTTTATTTGATTCGTGCTTGGTGATTTATTACCTTTTTACCATCAGCGCTACTTATGCTAATTTCATGGTTCTAAGTGACGATTGATTTGAGTATACCCAAACAAGCATTGCAATGCATCTTCTATCTGAGGAGTCGTATATTGGTCAGGGATGGTTCGCCGATTCAGAGTCCGGTAATCCTGTTTAGTCTCAGGATGCTCAATTGGCTCCTTCACTGAGGTCCCCAGAAGTTTTCCGCCTTCTTTGGGAAGAAGATCTTCTGTAATGCTTTTAACACCTCTTCCAATAGTTCGGGGCTAATCCCTCTCTTTGGACATTTAGCCCGGAAATGTCAAACTTCTCCAGATTCAAAACATCCCCTATCTCTGAAGGGGAAGGGTCCTGATCCTCTAGGACTATTTCTTGGCTCTTGTATCTTCCCTTGAACCTCCATTACTTGCATCAACGCCTGGCATATTTGAGCTTGGACCTGAGCTACTTCAATCATCAGATCTGCTGAGTTCAGGTTATCCTCTGACTTCTTGCTGTCTGAATTCTCACGCCAGCCTGGGTCTTTGTCTGCTTCACTCTCTTCATCTGAAAAGACTAGGTTCCACATGGATGAGACTGGGCAGAAGCTTTATCTTTCCTCCCTTCCCCAACTTGCAGTTCTCTCGTTCCTTGGCTCTTCTCCTCTAACAAAGCTTCTTCTTCTCTCACCTCATCAATTCTGGATAAGTGGGGGTGGCTCTGGCTCCTTTCAACAGCAACTTTAGTACAATGGGGTGGCCCCTTGTAACACTCAATCTAGTCCTGCTTGATCAGCGTCCTTGGGGTCTATGCCTCTTTTTAGGATGATCTGATGTAACATCTTGTCCACTAGAGGGATTTAGTCAGACAATCTCACCCCTCTTTGCTGATGGGTATGGTTAAACTTGTATAGCAGGTCTGGAGTCTTCTCCACTCTCCACAATCTTTTTTTCCCATCCTCATATTACTTCAGCTGCTGGGCCCCTTAGGCTCTCACTAAGCCGCTGCCTCTTCACAGCTTCTGGCACACTCCACTCTTCCACTGCCTGGGTGGTCTGACTCATCCAACTTTTGAAATCCTCTTCTCCAGTCGGGGTTGGTAACTGGCCTGAAAAGAACCAAAGCCTCCTATAGCCTTGTCCTGCACTGCTGGAACCATTCTTCACCAGACTCTCAACTAACCGGCTTATGTCGGTGCAAAATGAGGCAGGAGGTGCACCAGCCCAGTTGGAGTCAGTACTCACCGGTCCAGCATTAGCTTGTAGAGACAGTGGCCCCTCTTCCGGTGCTACTTCTTTCCCTTGCAACGAGAACACTCGGGCACTGACCCCCTCTGTCAGGGTCACCTTCTCTTCCTGGAAGCACATGGGTACCTTTTCTTGCCACTCCAGCAATACCTGCACGAAGTCCAGATCATAATCTACTCTCACATCCAGAATGTAGGCCCTCTGGTCTGGCACTAAGGCCCTCACCCACTGCCGGATCTCGTTTTC